>NC_061514.1:266026582-266047875 GCF_022539505.1 Lolium rigidum
CCCAAATTAATTAACTTTCGTAATTTTACAAATAGACACTCCTCCATGGTATGTGATTGATTGGACGGCACCCGAGGATTCGGTTAGCCATGGCTTGAGAAAGCAAAGGTGGGGAGGAGTGTCATCTAAATAAAACTAAAATAAAAATACACTCCTTCATGGTATGAGATTGTTGGCGGGCACCGAGGATTCGGTTAGCCATGGTTTGTGAAAGCAAAGGTTGGAAGGAGTGTCAACCAAAAAGAAAACTTTATGGGAGCCGCTCTTTAAGAGTTTGTCTGGCAAGGGGGTTAGAGTACCCACTACCAGTCGTTGACAACAACAAACACCCCTCAAACTTTACTTTATTGCTCTCTATATGATTTCAAAACTTGAAAAGCTCTAGCACATGATTTAATCCATGCTTCCCTCTGCGAAGGGCCTATCTTTTACTTTATGTTGAGTCAGTAAAACCTATTTCCCTCCATCTTAAGCAAGCATTTGAGTTGTTGGATCCAACCATCTATATTGTGATATATTTAGTCATGCCTTTTATTCTTCTTTGTTTAGTACAAGTTTTATCTGATGAATATAGCTTTAAAGATTATCAATGATTATGAGGAGATTATTATGATTGAGTATGCAAGTTGTGCTATATAAGCTTTAATATAAGAGCTCCGCTCGATAGATAAGTATAATCTGTTAACTGTTCTTTGACCAAGAACGAAGTTTCCCATCACCAATTATGATTTCCTATGCACCTTTATTTGTGATCTCCTTTTACTTGTTTCAAGTCGAATCATATTGGGAAGTTGTTCACTAGAATGCCTTGTGTGAATTAATATGATGCTTCTTGTCCGTATTTTATTTATTGACTCTTCACTTCATAAACATGTGGTCTTGTTTACTGAGCTCAGTTTCGCTTGGGGACAAGCGAAGTCTAAGATTGGGGGGAGTTGATACGTCCAATTTGCATCACTATTTTATATCATAATTTGCTGTTATTCATTGATATATTTCGTATTTGGAGATAATACTTATGTTATTTCATCTATTTTGCATGTTTCATGATTATTGGAGGATCGCGCACCGGAGTCAGGATTCTGCTGGAAAAAGGGCCGTCAAAATGCAATATTTCGGAAGATCAGCAGTTGACGGAAATTATATGAAAAATCCTATTTTTCCAGAAGACGAAGGAAGCCAGAAGGGGGAGCCGAGGGGACCCGAGGTGGGCCCACCTCATAGGCCGGCGCGGCCCAAGGCCTGGCCGCGCCGCCCTGTGAGGAGGGGGCCCACAGCCCCCTCTCGCCTCCTTTTCTTCGCGTACGTCTTCGTCCCGAAAACCTAAGCCCCAGAGGATAGTCACGAAGAGCCACAGCCGCCTCTGCGGGGCGGAGAACACCAGAGAGAAAAGAGCTCTCCGGCGGGCAGGAATCCGCCGGGGAAATTCCCTCCCGGAGGGGGAAATCGACGCCATCGTCACCGTCATCGAGCTGGACATCATCTCCATCACCATCGTCATCATCTCCATCATCATCACCGCCATCTCCACCGCTGCACCTCGTCACCGCTGTAACAATTCGGGTTGGATCTTGATTGTTTGATAGGGGAAACTCTCCCGGTGTTGATTTCCACTTGTTATTGATGCTATTGAGTGAAACCATTGAACCAAGGTTTATGTTCAGATTGTTATTCATCATCATATCACCTCTGATCAAGTTCCATATGATGTCTCGTGAGTAGTTCGTTTAGTTCTTGAGGACATGGGTGAAGTCTAAATGTTAGTAGTGAACTATGGTTGAGTAATATTCAATGTTATGATATTTAAGTTGTGGTGTTATTCTTCTAGTGGTGTCATGTGAACGTCGACTACATGATATTTCACCTTTATGGGCCTAGGGGAATGCATCTTGTACTCGTTTGCCAATTGCGGGGTTGCCGGAGTGACAGAAACCTGAGCCCCCGTTGGTATATCGATGCGGGAGGGATAGCGGGATCTCGAGTTTAAGGCTGTGGTTAGATTTATCTTAATTACTTTCTTGTAGTTGCGGATGCTTGAAAGGGGTATAATCACAAGTATGTATTAGTCCTAGGAAGGGCGGTACATTAGCATAGGTTCACCCACACAACACTTATCAAAACAATGAAGATTAATCAGCTGTATGAAGCGAAAGCACTAGACTAAAATCCCGTGTGTTCTCAAGAACGTTTGGTCATTATAAGTAAACAAACCGGCTTGTCCTTTGTGCTAAAAAGGATTGGGCCACTCGCTGCAATTATTACTCTCGCACTTTACTTACTCGTACTTTATTCATCTGTTACATCAAAACCCCCTGAATAGTTGTCTGTGAGCATTTATAGTGAATCCTTCATCGAAACTGCTTGTCAACACCTTCTGCTCCTCGTTGGGATCGACATTCTTACTTATCGAAGATACTACGATACACCCCCTATACTTGTGGGTCATCACTCCTCCCAACCTTTTGCTTACACAAGCCATGGCTAACCGAATCCTCGGGTGCCTTCCAACAATCACATACCATGGAGAAGTGTCTATTTGCAAAATTAAGTTGCTTACTGATGAATCAGAGCAAAACATGTGAAGAGAATTATTAATGCAAGTTGTAATTAATTGGGGCTGGGAACCCCATTGCCAGGTCTTTTTGCAAAATTATTGGATAAGCGGATGAAGCCACTAGTCCATTGTGAAAGTCTGTCAAAAGTAAATGACAAGATCGAAAGATAAAACACCACATACTTCCTCATGAGCTATAAAACATTGACACAAATAAGAGATAATAGCTTTTGAATTGTTTAAAGGTAGCACATGAAGTATTTGCTTGGAATGGCAGAGAAATACCATGTAGTAGGTAGGTATGGTGGACACAAATGGCATAGTTTTTGGCTCAAGGATTTGGATGCACGAGAAGTATTCCCTCTCAGTACAAGGCTAGGCTAGCAAGGTTGTTTGAAGAAAACTCAAGTATAAAACGGTGCATCAAGACTCACATATGAACATATTGTAAACATTATAAGACTTTACATCGTCTTCCTTGTTGTTCAAACACCTTAACCAGAAAATATCTAGACTCTAGAGAAAATAATCATGCAAACCAAATTTTAACAAGCTCTATGTAGTTCTTCATTAATGGGTACAAATTACATGATGCAAGAGCTTAAACATGATCTATATGAGCACAACAATTGCCAAGTATCAAATTATTCAAGACATTATACCAATTACCACATGCAACATTTTCTGTTTCCAACCAAATAGCAATGAACGAAGCAGTTTCAACCTTCGCCATGAACATTAAAAGCTAAGAACACATGTGTTCATACGAACCAGCGGAGCGTGTCTACACAAGGATGAACTTATTCAAACAAAACAAAAACAAACAGACGCTCCAAGTAAAGTACATAAGATGTGACCGAATAAAAATATAGTTTCAAGAGAAGAAACTTGATAAGTTGTCGATGAAGAAGGGGATGCCTTGGGCATCCCCAAGCTTAGATGCTTGAGTCTTCTTGAAATATGCAGGGATGAACCACGGGGGCATCACCAAGCTTAGATTTTTCACTCTTCTTGATCATATTGTATCATCCTCCTCTCTTGACCCTTGAAAACTTCCTCCACACCAAACTCGAAACAAACTCATTAGAGGGTTAGTGTATAATCAAAAATTTCACATGTTCAGAGGTGACACAATCATTCTTAACACTTATGGACATTGCACAAAGCTACTGGAAGTTAATGGAACAAAGAAATCCATCAAACACAGCAAAAGAGGCAATGCGAAATAAAAGGCAGAATCTATCAAAACAGAACAGTCCGTAAAGACGAATTTTACAGGGGCACTTAACTTGCTCAGATGAAAATGCTCAAATTGAATGAAAGTTGCGTAAATATCTGAGGATCACGCACGTAAATTGGCAGATTTTTCTGAGTTACCTACAGAGAACCCTGCCCAAATTCGTGACAGACAGAAATCTGTTTCTGCGCAGTAATCCAAATCTAGTATGAACGTTACTATCAAAGACTTCACTTGGCACAACAATGCAATAAAATAAAGATAAGGAGAGGTTGCTACAGTAGTAACAACTTCCAAGACTCAAAAACAAAATTGCTGTAGTAAAATAAACACATGGGTTATCTCCCAAGAAGTGCTTTCTTTATAGCCATTAAGATGGGCTCAACAATTTTAATGATGCACTCGCAAGAAGTAAGAGTTGAAGCAAAAGAGAGCATCAAAAAGCAAATTCAAAACAAATTTAAGCCTAACATGCTTCTTATGCATAGGAATCTTGTAAATAAACAAATTCATGAAGCATAATGCAACAAGCATAGGAAGATAAAACCAGTGTACCTTCAAAAATTTCAGCATATAGAGAGGTGTTTTAGTAACATGAAAATTTCTACAACCATATTTTCCTCTATCATAATAACTTTCAGAGGCATCATGAACAAACTCAACAATATAAGTATCACATAAAGCATTCTTATTCACATGCATAAAAGTATCATTACTCTCCACATAAGCATAATCAATTTTATTAGTTGTAGTGGGAGCAAATTCAACAAAGTAGCTATCATTATTATTCTCATCAAGTGTAGGAGGCATAGTATAATCATAATAAGATTTACTCTCCATAGTAGGCGGCACCAAAAGACCACTATCATTATAATAATCATAAATAGGAGGCATATCATAATCGACATAAACTTTCTCCTCAATACCTGGAGGACTAAAGAGATCATTTTCATCAAAACCGACCTCCCAAGCTTAAATTCTTCCATAGCATTAGCAACAATGGTGTTCAAAGCATTCATACTAATAACATTCCCATTAGCATACATAAGTTTTATGGGTTTTTTTAATTTTCTCTTCAAACACATCATGTCCTAATTCAAGATAAAGTTCATAAAGATCTCTCATTTTGTTGTTTTCTTCCATTAAGCCTTACTAGTGTAAAACAAGAGACAAAAAGATGCAATTGCATGATCTAAAGGAAATAGCTTCGAGCACTCACAACGGCAACAGAAAATAACTTAGTTACCTGGGACCGGAGTATGAGTGCCTTTTACCTTTCCTCCCCGGCAACGGCGCCAGAAAAGTGCTTGATGTCTACGTGTGCTTCTATTCTTGTAGACAGTGTTGGGCCTCCAAGAGCAGAGGTTTGTAGAACAGCAGCAAGTTTCCCTTAAGTGGATCACCCAAGGTTTATCGAACTCAGGGAGGAAGAGGTCAAAGATATCCCTCTCAAGCAACCACTGCAATCACGATACAAGAAGTCTCTTGTGTCCCCAACACACCTAATACACTTGTCAGATGTATAGGTGCACTAGTTCGGCGAAGAGATAGTGAAATACAAGTAATATGGATGTATATGAGCAGTAGTAACGGCGCCAGAAAAGTGCTTGCTGGCGTGCAGTTGATGGTAGTAATATTGCAGGAAGTAAAGATGCAGTAAAATAGTAAACAAGCGATGTTTGCAGTATTGGAAACAAGGCCTAGGGTTCATACTTTCACTAGTGGACACTCTCAACATTGATCACATAAATAAATAAGTTCTCTTCCTTTGTGCTACATATACTCTTGTTTGATAATGAACACCATTCGTTGTGTAGGGCTACAAGAGCACCTCAATGCCGGAGTTAACAAGCTCCACAACATTCGGCATTCATGTTTAAGTAACCTTTAGAGAATAATACATCTTTGCAACTTAAACCGAGTACTAACATAGCATACACACTGTCACCTTTACACTATGAAGGGGGAATAAATCACATCAATACTATCATAGTAATAATTAACTCCATAACCTACAAGAGATTATGATCATAACCTACGCCAAGTACTACACGATGCACACACTTGTCACCATTACACCGTGAAGGAGGAATAGACTACTTTAATAACATCACAAGAGTAGCACATAGACTAATAGTGATACAAAGCTCACCATATGGATCTCAATCATGCAAAGCAATTCATGAGATCATTGTATATGGGTACAGAGAGAGAGATTAACCACATAGCTACCGGTAGAGCCCTCAGCCTCGATGGAGAACTACTCCCTCCTCATGGGAGACAGCAGCATTGATGAAGATGGCGGTGGTGTCGATGAAGGAGCCTTCCGGGGGCACTTCCCCGTCCCGGCGGCGTGCCGGAACAGAGACTCCTGTCCCCCAGATCTTGGCTTCGCGATGGCGGCGGCTCTGGAAGGTTTCTCGTACCGTGGCTTTTTCGTCCCGAAGATTTAGGTCAGGGACCTTTAAATAGGCGAAGAGTCGGAGTCGGAGGGCTGACGAGGCGGTGACACAATAGGGGGGCGCGGCCCAGGCCCTGGCCGCGCCACCCTGTCATCTGGTGGCCCTGTGGCCCCCCTCTGCTGGCTCTCGGGTGTTCTGGAAGCTTCGTGGAAAAATAGGATGCTGGGCATTGATTTCTGATAACCCACAAGTATAGGGGATCGCAACAGTCTTTGAGGGAAGTAAAACCCAAATTTATTGATTCGACACAAGGGGAGGTAAAGAATACTTATAAGCCTTAACAACTGAGTTGTCAATTCAGCTGCACCTGGAAAAGCAATAGTAACAGGGGTGATGTGAAAGCAGCAGTAATATGAGAGCAGTAGTAACAGTAACACAGCAGCAGTAGCAATAATATGAGAGCAATGGCACCAGAAAATAGTTGATACTACTTCCAATGTCATGTAGAACGAATATATGATGATGAAAGATGGACCGGGGTTCCCAGCTATCTACACTAGTGGTAACTCTCCAATAACAAGTGTTGGGTGAACAAATTACAGTTGGGCAATTGATAGGATTGAAATAGCATTAAGACAGAACTTCAAGATTATTAATCATGTAGGCATGTTTCCCATATATAGTCATACGTGCTCGCAATGAGAAACTTGTACAACATCTTTTGTCCTACCAGCCGGTGGCAGCCGGGCCTCTAGGGAATCTACTGGAAATGAAGGCACTCCTTTTAATAGAGCACCGGAGCAAAGCATTAACACTCCGTGAAAACATGTGATCCTCATATCTAAGCCTTCCCCTCCAGTTGTCCCAATTTCTGTCACTTTGGGGCCTTTGGTTCCGAACATAGACATGTGCATACAACTTGTAGATACAATCTAAGCAATAAGTATAGAGCTTAAATCTAAGATCATGCCATCGGGCCCTAGTGACAAGCATTAAACACAACAAGATTGCAGCAACAATAACTTCACAAACTTTATAGATAGACTAATCATAATGTAACAATCCATCGGATCCCAACAAACACAACACCGATTACATCAGATGAATCTCAATCATGTAAGGCAGCTCATGAGATCATTGTATTGAAGTACATGGGGGAGAGAATACCAACTAGCTACAGCTAGAACCCGTAGTCCATGAGGGAGTGTAATAACCCATATTTTTAAGAGCATTTTTTATATAATCTGGGAAAGTGCTGCGTAAAGTGGCTTTATTTTGGATCGGTGGACGTGTAATTTCATCCATTGGATAAATTTGAGAATTAAGAAAAAAAAGAATAAAACCATGTCAAGTCGGGATAAAAAAATATGAGAAGGAAAAGCAGAATAAAAAGGCCATCATATTCCTCTGGCTGCCCACGTACAGAAACTTGCCCCAAAAACAAAATAAGGCGTCGCAGCCTAGGGTTCTTGCGCCGCCGCTGCAGTCAGCGATTCATTGAGGAAGTACCACCACCTGCCGTTCTTCCCTGTCCTCCATCCGGTGTCTGAAGGAAACGTGAGATCGTCCGCATCGTCGAGCTCCTGCCGTTCCAGGTACCTGTCGCCGTTTCATATTTGGTCTTGGTTGGTCGTAGCTATAGTAGCAGCCTGTAGCGGTTCCTGCCAGCGGCGTGAGGTGATTGGCTCTAATCGTTGTTTCTCTGAAGTAAATAATCGGCCACTCTGCTCAATTCATCCAGCCCTTAAATATAGTATACTACTTCCTGTAATGATTACCACCACGATCGGAAGCAGCCCAGATTTGATCTACTTTTGTAGATCGGTGGTTAACTGATTGCCATAGGGATTTGTATTACTACAGATTAACATATCCGCACATGTATTAGCTTTAGAAGGCAAGTGATAAATTGGTTCAATGCAGTCTGCCGGATGTAAAAGAAATTGAGCAAAAATTGGAATTAACATGTTCTGGCTACTTTTGGATAGAAAATTTGGGGATGGAGGAGTACGTGAGTAGTGAGCCAATCATCTGCATAAATTGATTTACAGGGCTAGACCGAGAGTACATGTTTGCAAATTATGAGACCGGTTTAGCTGTAGGTTGTGCTGCCTAGACGTTTGTTTCTTTCAGAACAGCTTTCTCAAGCTCTTTTACCCGCAGGTGTCGGAGTTTCGGGTGTCCGGAAGTAGTTCTTATATTTGAACGCACCTCCGAGGCAAGTGCATTACGAACCTTGTCGCCTTAATGTTTGATTGTGTGGCTTGTGTGTTTCTGGTGTGCTTCTTTGTTAATTGGTAATTTGACTCAATAATTTCTTTCTAAACTTATTGGGCCGCGGGTTGGTAAATTCCGAGCCAATACTGCCGCAGGTTGGTAAACTCCGAGCCAACGCGCTGGTAAACTCCGAGCCAGTACTGCGAAAACCCATATTTCAGTTTTCATATAAAATCTATGTTTCTGAGTGAAGTTCCAATGCTTGTCTATGATTTATGTTTTTACGGTTCCATGTTGTACTTGTTGAGTATTTCCATACTCACTCTTGCGTTTCATTTGGATTTCAGGTACTAAGTAAACATCATGCATGAGGCCCGGGCGTAGAACATCTACATTGTTCAACACATCACACTTATTTAGATATTACGATGTAGACATATATGTTTCTATACCTATTAGTCGTATTGTATTAGTCACTTAATCCATGTTACCTTGTGAACAAATATATTTGGCGTCTCCCGATATGCAGGGATTTTGTGAATCACGTGGTTGTTTCTTTAAAGATGAAATGTCACTACATATCCTCTTATTGCTATCTGCATGTCGTGGATGTCCTTATATACAAAGAAAACTCCGCCCATTTTTTTTCAATAATCACTTGACTTTCTAGCTTTTAGTATAGTGTGGTAGCATCCTAGGAAGGGTTGATTTCCGGGATGTTACAGTTGGTATCAGAGCCTAGGTTTTTAGATCTCTGGATATAGTTGTTTTAAAAAAAAAAATGATGAGTTTAGTTTTTTTATCTTGGTTGATTAAACTCATAAAACTTGGCGTAGGATCTAAAAACATAAAAATTTGACACACTGTTGCACAATAGGATGGGCTTTGGGTATTCGTTGCATTTATGGTTTAGCATTTTCATTTGTTTGTTTATCTTATCCTTTTGAGTATGGAATGCATATGATTAGATGTTGTTGATTTTTTTTGCTGATTATGGATAATTTGTAGTATAGTTATGCCGCCGAGACGTAGAGGTCGAGCTCGTGGCCGAGCTCATGCAAGGCGAGGCCGTGTTGGTCGCAATGGCCGGGTGGACGAATCAGATGCCGAGGCTGAGCAGAGTCATCACAGCGATGCGGAAGTGAGCCAATCTGCTAATAGTGATGGACGTGGTGCTTCAGACATGACGCTCACTAAGTGGTTGGATATGAAGTTGGACAAGTTTGAGGGATTAGGGACACCGATGGATGCTTCAAGTTGGCTTCGCACCATGGAGAAATATATGGATGCCTTGGTGATGACACCGGAAGATAGAGTCGTTTATGTAGCTTTTCAGCTGAAGGGCCTCGCGGATGTTTGGTGGGAAGGAGTCCGTAAAGCTTGGATACCAGCTCATGGAGCGCTTACGTGGGACCTTTTCGTTAAGCAATTTACTGCAAAGTACTATCCAGCTTCATTCAGGGAGAAAATGGATGTTGCCCTAAGGAATATTAAGCAAGGGAACAAGACCGTGGATGAGTATGATGCCGAGTTTAGTAGGATTGTTCACTTTGTCGACCATATAAATCAAAATGAGCTTGAAAAAGCTCGGAGATTCTTCGAAGGGCTTAATTCTGAATATAGACATGTCATGGGGGCAAACCGACCAAATGACTATTTCACTGTGCTTGAGCATGCTAGGGGGATGGAGTTACAGATTCAGCTCACCGAGGCAGAGGCATCTCGCGCTAGAGGCACAAATAGCGGGCAGAAGAGGAATCATCAAGAAGGGACTGAGCATACTAAGGAACCTGCTTTCAAGAAGTCCAAGACAGATCAACAATCTCAGCCAACACTCGAAACCATGTCCCAAATTTCTTCACCGTCCTTTCAGACAAGGAACCAATTCATGCGCCCTGCTCCAGGGCAGGGCATGATATGCTTCAGGTGTGGGCAAAATCACCGTGCCCGAGAATGTGACTTTTCTGGTTCTTGTAACCAATGTGGCAAGTCTGGTCACATGAGCCTCGTTTGCAAAAAAAATCCTAATTCCAGCATTAAGTGGCAGCCAATCACCCCTTCTCTAGAAGGTTCATGTCATCATGCAAATCATGGGATTATTTCTTCGCATGGGTCAGTCCAAATGATGCAAGTCCCTCCTCAGTTCCCGCCTCCGCCAACAGGATATCACTGGCAGGCAACTCCACTTCCAGGTCCATATGCTCCGCTTCAGCTACCAGCTCCACCCACCATACCTCCACAGCAACAACCTGTTGGGGATTCTTCTACCGTGACATGGCCAGGAATCTACACCATGCCGCCAACTTCTCATTCTCTATCAGATGGGGCCAAAGGTAGACCTTCCCCTACTATACTTTTGTTTCTAAAGCAATCTACCTTTGTCCACTTTATTTTTTTCTTTTTTATCCAATTTGTTTTCTTCGGAGAGCGGTAGATCTCATGAGTGTCGTTGTGAGGAAAAGAGGTTTCTCTTGATCGCAGCCTATGGGTTTTCTTTAGAATATTAGTAGTATAGTTCTGTAGTGCTTTGTGGGTAGATTAATTGGGATTCAACTCACGAATCTGTATTCGTGCCCATGAAATCTTACTGCAATGAGAGTGAGGGTGACCTGAGTGCTAGGATTTGTGATTCACCTATTCATGTACGGATTAAATAGTTTGAGTGCGGTATGGATTGGCCCCCATATCACCTACTCTTATTATTTTCTCTTTTTACATTGAAGCAGTGAATCCCGTGTGCCTTTTTCCTCTAGTTTAGCCGAGAGTCGACGATATGTAGCATGGACCCTAGACTGGTATGGCGATACACCTTCACTAGAGGCAATCGTTGCCATGCGCAGGATACACGCTAAGGATGCACGTGCATCTGGTTATGAGAGAGAACAACACATAGAGTTGGAAGTTGAGTCTTAAAAATGGTGAAAAGAAAAGGCAAATGTCAATGTAATGGAGCGGATAGAGCACGCATATATGCAAGTCCTAAGAGTGCCGAATTCGAGGGCGAATTCAATTGAAGTGCGAAAGAATGTAATAACCCATATTTTTAAGAGCATTTTTTATATAATCTGGGAAAGTGCTGCGTAAAGTGGCTTTATTTTGGATCGGTGGACGTGTAATTTCATCCATTGGATAAATTTGAGAATTAAGAAAAAAAAGAATAAAACCATGTCAAGTCGGGATAAAAAAATATGAGAAGGAAAAGCAGAATAAAAAGGCCATCATATTCCTCTGGCTGCCCACGTACAGAAACTTGCCCCAAAAACAAAATAAGGCGTCGCAGCCTAGGGTTCTTGCGCCGCCGCTGCAGTCAGCGATTCATTGAGGAAGTACCACCACCTGCCGTTCTTCCCTGTCCTCCATCCGGTGTCTGAAGGAAACGTGAGATCGTCCGCATCGTCGAGCTCCTGCCGTTCCAGGTACCTGTCGCCGTTTCATATTTGGTCTTGGTTGGTCGTAGCTATAGTAGCAGCCTGTAGCGGTTCCTGCCAGCGGCGTGAGGTGATTGGCTCTAATCGTTGTTTCTCTGAAGTAAATAATCGGCCACTCTGCTCAATTCATCCAGCCCTTAAATATAGTATACTACTTCCTGTAATGATCAGCTGTACCACCACGATCGGAAGCAGCCCAGATTTGATCTACTTTTGTAGATCGGTGGTTAACTGATTGCCATAGGGATTTGTATTACTACAGATTAACATATCCGCACATGTATTAGCTTTAGAAGGCAAGTGATAAATTGGTTCAATGCAGTCTGCCGGATGTAAAAGAAATTGAGCAAAAATTGGAATTAACATGTTCTGGCTACTTTTGGATAGAAAATTTGGGGATGGAGGAGTACGTGAGTAGTGAGCCAATCATCTGCATAAATTGATTTACAGGGCTAGACCGAGAGTACATGTTTGCAAATTATGAGACCGGTTTAGCTGTAGGTTGTGCTGCCTAGACGTTTGTTTCTTTCAGAACAGCTTTCTCAAGCTCTTTTACCCGCAGGTGTCGGAGTTTCGGGTGTCAGGAAGTAGTTCTTATATTTGAACGCACCTCCGAGGCAAGTGCATTACGAACCTTGTCGCCTTAATGTTTGATTGTGTGGCTTGTGTGTTTCTGGTGTGCTTCTTTGTTAATTGGTAATTTGACTCAATAATTTCTTTCTAAACTTATTGGGCCGCGGGTTGGTAAATTCCGAGCCAATACTGCCGCAGGTTGGTAAACTCCGAGCCAACGCGCTGGTAAACTCCGAGCCAGTACTGCGAAAACCCATATTTCAGTTTTCATATAAAATCTATGTTTCTGAGTGAAGTTCCAATGCTTGTCTATGATTTATGTTTTTACGGTTCCATGTTGTACTTGTTGAGTATTTCCATACTCACTCTTGCGTTTCATTTGGATTTCAGGTACTAAGTAAACATCATGCATGAGGCCCGGGCGTAGAACATCTACATTGTTCAACACATCACACTTATTTAGATATTACGATGTAGACATATATGTTTCTATACCTATTAGTCGTATTGTATTAGTCACTTAATCCATGTTACCTTGTGAACAAATATATTTGGCGTCTCCCGATATGCAGGGATTTTGTGAATCACGTGGTTGTTTCTTTAAAGATGAAATGTCACTACATATCCTCTTATTGCTATCTGCATGTCGTGGATGTCCTTATATACAAAGAAAACTCCGCCCATTTTTTTTCAATAATCACTTGACTTTCTAGCTTTTAGTATAGTGTGGTAGCATCCTAGGAAGGGTTGATTTCCGGGATGTTACAGGGAGCTACTCACGGAGCATGATGGAGGCGGTGGCGTCGATGGAGATGGCTTCCGGGGGCACTTCCCCGTCCCGGCAGGGTGCCGGAACAGAGACTTCTGTCCCCCGAATCGGAGTTTCGCGATGGCGGCGGCACCCCTGGAGTCTTTCTGGAGTTTCGTCAATCGGTCTCGCGTTTTTAGGTCGAAAGGGCTTATATAGGCGAAGAGTCGGAGTCGGAGGGTGCCTGGGCCCCCCTCACACTAGGCTGGCGCGGCCAGGCCTGGGGCCACGCCGCCATGTTGTGTGGTGGCCCCTGGCCCCTCTCCGACTCTCCTTCGGTGTTCTGGATGCTTCCGGGAAAAATAGGGTTCTGGGCGTTGATTTCGTCGAATTCCGAGAATATTGCCCGAACAGCCTTTCTGGAACCAAAAACAACAGAAAACAGCAACTGGCCCTTCGGCATCTTGTTAATAGGTTAGTTCCATAAAATGCATAAAAACCTTATAAAGTGCAAGCAAAACATGTAAGTATTGTCATAAAACAAGCATGGAACATCAGAAATTATAGGTACGTTGGAGACGTATCAGCATCCCCAAGCTTAGTTCCTGCTCGCCCTCGAGTAGGTAAACGATAAAAAGAGTAATTTCTGTAGTGACATGCTACTTACATAATCTTGATCATCCTATTATAAAGCATATGAGATGAATGCGGTGACTCAAGGCAATGATCTATAGTTGCTAACAAATAGATAACATATAGCAAAACTTTTCATGAATAGTACTTTCAAGACAAGCATCAAAAGTCTTGCATAAGAGTTAACTCATAAAGCAATAAATTCAAAGTAAAGGCATTGAAGCAACACAGAGGAAGATTTAAGTTTCAGCAGTTGCTTTCAACTTTCAACATGCATATCTTATGGATAATTGTCAACATAAAGTAATATGATGAATGCAAATATGCAAGTATGTAAGAATCAATGCACAGTTGACACAAGTGTTTGCTTCTAAGATGGAAGGAAGTAGGTAAACTGACTCAACATAAAGTAAAAGAATGGCCCTATGCAGAGGGAAGCAGGGATTAAATCATGTGCTAGAGCTTTTTAAGTTTTGAAATCATATAGAGAGCATAAAAGTAAAATTTTGAGAGGTGTTTGTTGTTGTCAACAAATGATAGTGGGCACTCTAACTACCTCATCAACCAGACTTTCAAGAGCGGCTCTGATACGTCTCCGACGTATCGATAATTTCTTATGTTCCATGCCACATTATTGATGATATCTACATGTTTTATGCACACTTTATGTCATATTCGTGCATTTTCTGGAACTAACCTATTAACAAGATGCCGAAGAGCCAGTTGCTGTTTTCTGCTGTTTTTGGTTTCAGAAATCCTAGTAACGAAATATTCTCGGAATTGGACGAAATCAACGCCCAGGGTCCTATTTTGCGACGAAGCTTCCGGAAGACCGAAGAGGAGTCGAAGTGGGGCCACGAGGCGCCGCCACCATAGGGCGGCGCGGCCCAGGCCCTGGCCGCGCCGACCTGTGGTGTGGGGCCCTCGTGTGGCCCCCACGTTGCCCTTCCGCCTACTTAAAGCCTCCGTCGCGAAAACCCCAGTACCGAGAGCCACGATACGGAAAACCTTCCAGAGACGCCGCCGCCGCCAATCCCATCTCGGGGGATTCCGGAGATCTCCTCCGGCACCCTGCCGGAGAGGGGATTCATCTCCCGGAGGACTCTTCACCGCCATGGTCGCCTCCGGAGTGATGAGTGAGTAGTTCACCCCTAGACTATGGGTCCATAGCAGTAGCTAGATGGTTGTCTTCTCCTCATTGTGCTTCATTGTTGGATCTTGTGAGCTGCCTAACATGATCAAGATCATCTATCCGTAATGCTATATGTTGTGTTTGTCGGGATCCGATGGATAGAGAATACCATGTTATGTTAATTATCAAGTTATTACCTATGTGTTGTTTATGATCTTGCATGCTCTCCGTTATTAGTAGAGGCTCTGGCCAAGTTGATGCTAGTAACTCCAAGAGGGAGTATTTATGCTCGATAGTGGGTTCATGTCTCCGTGAATCCGGGGAGTGACAGAAACCCCTAAGGTTATGGATGTGCTGTTGCCACTAGGGATAAAACATTGATGCTATGTTCGAGGATGTAGTTATTGATTACATTACGCGCAATACTTAATGCAATTGTCTGTTGCTTTGCAACTTAATACTAGAAGGGGTTCGGATGATAACCTGAAGGTGGACTTTTTAGGCATAGATGCAGTTGGATGGCGGTCTATGTACTTTGTCGTAATGCCCAATTAAATCTCACTATATTTATCATGACATGTATGTGCATTGTTATGCCCTCTCTATTTGTCAATTGCCCGACTGTAATTTGTTCACCCAACATGCTTTTATCTTATGGGAGAAACACCTCTAGTGAACTGTGGACCCCGGTCCATTCTTTTATACTGAAATACAATTCTACTGCAATACTTGTTCTTTACTGTTTTCTTGCAAACAATCATCTTCCACACAATACGGTTAATCCTTTATTACAGCAAGCCGGTGAGATTGACAACCTCACTGTTTCGTTGGGGCAAAGTACTTTGGTTGTGTTGTGCAGGTTCCACGTTGGCGCCGGAATCTGCGGTGTTGCGCCGCACTACATCCCGCCGCCATCAACCTTCAACGTGCTTCTTGACTCCTACTGGTTCGATTAAACCTTGGTTTCTTACTGAGGGAAACTTGCCGCTGTGCGCATCACACCTTCCTCTTGGGGTTCCCAACGGACGTGTCGATTACACGCATCAAGCAAATTTCTGGCGCCATTGCCGGGGACCTGAAGAAAAGTTACACCACAAAGATTTCTATCTCCCACACCAACTTCACGCCAGCAGCAAATTTCTGGCGCCGTTGCCGGGGAGATGAAGACACGCTGCAAGGGGAGTCTCCACTTCTCAATCTCTTTACTTTGTTTTTGTCTTGCTTTATTTTATTTACTACTTTGTTTGCTGCATTATATCAAAACAAAAAAAAAATTAGTTTCTAGCTTTACTTTATTTACTATCTTGCACTCTATATCAAAAACACAAAAAAATTAGTTACTTGCATTTACTTTATCTAGTTTGTTTTATTTACTACTGCTAAAAATGAGTAATCCTGAAGTTGAAGTTCGTTCATTTAAGCAACAAGGGGGAGAATGTTTAAAAGATGCTTGGTATAGAATTAGTTATGCCCATAATAGATGCACTAAGAAACACTCGACCACTATCCTACTCAGGAATTTTTATGTTGGCATTTCTAGCTGGAATAGATATGTTCTTGATTGTCTCGCGGGAGGTAACTTCCTAGGCGCTCCCGCTTTAGAAGCTAGTTGCATTATTGAGAGTTTATTTGGAACACCACCTGTTAATGAAACTAAAATTGAAATCTCTCTTGAGGATGTTATGAAAAAGTTGGAAACCATAGAGAAAAATTTTCCGAGTGTTGAAACTAGATTGGAGATGTTACTGGATAAAACTGATGAACTTGATAAATCCTTAGGAGGAATTGATGAAAGAATTAGTGTCCTAGGAACTTGTGTTGACCATGATAATCAAATTAATAGGATTGGCGAACTTGAAAAAGCTATGGGAACCTTGGGTTCAACCTTTTCATCTTTAAAGTTTAGAGAGAAAGCTTATGTGGGAAAGGAGCAAAAGTTTATGTATGTCTCTAAAGTGCCTAAACCAAAGAAATATTATTATAGGCCTAAAATTTACAAAGCCCTTAGTGCCACCACAGATGGGGGAACTTATAATGCCGATGCTTCACCTCTTGATAACACTTGAGATACACTTTCTGCGCCTAGCTGAAAGGCGTTAAAGAAAAGCGCTTATGGGAGACAACCCATGTTTTTACTACAGTATTTTTGTTTTATATTTGAGTCTTGGAAGTTGTCTACTACTGTAGCAACCTCTCCTTATCTTAGTTTTATGTTTTGTTGTGCCAAGTAAAGTCTTTGATAGTAAAGTAAATACTAGATTTGGATTACTGCGCAGAAACAGATTTCTTTGTTGTCACGAATCTGGGACTAATTCTCTGTAGGTAACTCAGAAAATTAAGCCAATTTACGTGAGTGATCCTCAGATATGTACGCAACTTTCATTCAATTTGGGCATTTTCATTTGAGCAAGTCTGGTGCCCTAATAAAATCCATCTTTACGGACTGTTCTGTTTTGACAGATTCTGCCTTTTATTTCGCATTGCCTCTTTTGCTATGTTGGATGAATTTCTTTGATCCATTAATGTCCAGTAGCTTTATGCAATGTCCAGAAGTGTTAAGAATGATTGTGTCACCTCTGAACATGTTAATTTTTATTGTGCACTAACCCTCTAATGAGTTGTTTCGAGTTTGGTGTGGAGGATGTTTTCAAGGATCAAGAGAGGAGTATGATACAATATGATCAAGGAGAGTGAAAGCTCTAAGCTTGGGGATGCCCCGGTGGTTCACCCCTGCATATTCTAAGAAGACTCAAGCGTCTAAGCTTGGGGATGCCCAAGGCATCCCCTTCTTCATCGACAACATTATCGGGTTCCTCCCACGAAACTATATTTTTATTCCGTCACATCTTATGCACTTTGCTTGGAGCGTCGGTTTGTTTTTGTTTTTGATTTGTTTGAATAAAATGGATCCTAGCATTCACTTTGTGGGAGAGAGACACGCTCCGCTGTAGCATATGGACAAGTATGTCCTTAGGCTCTACTCATAGTATTCATGGCGAAGTTTCTTCTTCGTTAAATTGTTATATGGTTGGAATTGGAAAATACTACATGTAGTAACTCTAAAAAGTCTTGGATAATTTGATACTTGGCAATTGTTGTGCTCATGTTTAAGCTCTTGCATCATATACTTTGCACCCATTAATGAAGAAACACTTAGAGCTTGCTAATTTGGTTTGCATATTTGGTTTCTCTAGAGTCTAGATAATATCTAGTATTGAGTTTTGAACAACAAGGAAGACGGTGTAGAGTCTTATAATGTTTACAATATGTCTTTTATGTGAGTTTTTCTGCACCGTTCATCCTTGTGTTTGTTTCAAATAACCTTACTAGCCTAAACCTTGTATCGAGAGGGAATACTTCTCATGCATCCAAAATCCTTGAGCCAACCACTATGCCATTTGTGTCCACCATATCTACCTACTACATGGTATTTATCCGCCATTCCAAAGTAAATTGCTTGAGTGCTACCTTTAAAATTCCATCATTCACCTTTGCAATATATAGCTCATGGGACAAATAGCTTAAAAACTATTGTGGTATTGAATATGTACTTATGCAATTTATCTCTTATTAAGTTGCTTGTTGTGCGATAACCATGTTTCTGGGGACGCCATCAACTATTCTTTGTTGAATATCATGTGAGTTGCTTTGCATGTCCGTCTTGTCTGAAGTAAGAGAGATCTACCACCTTAATGGTTGGAGCATGCATATTGTTAGAGAAGAACATTGGGCCGCTAACTAAAGCCATGATTCATGGTGGAAGTTTCAGTTTTGGACATATATCCTCAATCTCATATGAGAATAATAATTGTTGCCACATGCTTATGCATTAAAGAGGAGTCCATTATCTGTTGTCCATGTTGTCCCGGTATGGATGTCTAAGTTGAGAATAATCAAAAGCGAGAAATCCAAAATGCGAGCTTTCTCCTTAGACCTTTGTACGAGCGGCATGGAGGTACCCCATTGTGACACTTGGTTAAAACATATGTATTGCGATGATCCGGTAGTCCAAG
Organism: Lolium rigidum; assembly: GCF_022539505.1. Classification (NCBI taxonomy): domain Eukaryota; kingdom Viridiplantae; phylum Streptophyta; class Magnoliopsida; order Poales; family Poaceae; genus Lolium; species Lolium rigidum. Next base: position 266,045,520 of record NC_061514.1, read on the forward strand.
CTAATTAGGACAAGGTGCGGGCACTATTAGTATACTATGCATGAGGCTTGCAACTTGTAAGATATAATTTTCATAACTGATATTCTTTATTACTACCGTTGACAAAATTGTTTCATGTTTTCAAAATAAAAGCTCTAGCACAAATATAGCAATCGATGCTTTCCTCTTTGAAGGACCATTCTCTTTACTTTTATGTTGAGTCAGTTCACCTATCTCTCTCCACCTCAAGAAGCAAACACTTGTGTGAACTGTGCATTGATTCCTACATACTTGCATATTGCACTTGTTATATTACTCTATGTTGACAATTATCCATGAGATATACATGTTATAAGTTGAAAGCAACCGCTGAAACTTAATCTTCCTTTGTGTTGCTTCAATACCTTTACTTTGATTTATTGCTTTATGAGTTAACTCTTATGCAAGACTTATTGATGCTTGTCTTGAAGTACTATTCATGAAAAGTCTTTGCTTTATGATTCACTTGTTTACTCATGTCATTACCATTGTTTTGATCGCTGCATTCATTACATATGTTTACAAATAGTATGATCAAGGTTATGATGGCATGTCACTTCGAAATTATCTTCGTTATCGTTTTACCTGCTCGGGACGAGCAGAACTAAGCTTGGGGATGCTGATACGTCTCCGACGTATCGATAATTTCTTATGTTCCATGCCACATTATTGATGATATCTACATGTTTTATGCACACTTTATGTCATATTCGTGCATTTTCCGGAACTAACCTATTAACAAGATGCCGAAGAGCCGATTGCTCGTTTTCTGCTGTTTTTGGTTTCAGAAATCCTAGTAACGAAATATTCTCGGAATTGGACGAAATCAACGCCCAGGGTCCTATTTTGCCACGAAGCTTCCGGAAGACCGAAGAGGAGTCGAAGTGGGGCCACGAGGCGCCGCCACCATAGGGCAGCGCGGCCCAGGCCCTGGCCGCGTCGACCTGTGGTGTGGGGCCCTCGTGTGGCCCCCCACGTTGCCCTTCCGCCTACTTAAAGCCTCCGTCGCGAAAACCCCAGTATCGAGAGCCACGATACGGAAAACCTTCCAGAGACGCCGCCGCCGCCAATCCCATCTCGGGGGATTCTGGAGATCTCCTCCGGCACCCTGCCGGAGAGGGGATTCATCTCCCCGGAGGACTCTTCACCGCCATGGTCGCCTCCGGAGTGATGAGTGAGTAGTTCACCCCTGGACTATGGGTCCATAGCAGTAGCTAGATGGTTGTCTTCTCCTCATTGTGCTTCATTGTTGGATCTTGTGAGCTGCCTAACATGATCAAGATCATCTATCTGTAATGCTATATGTTGTGTTTGTCGGGATCCGATGGATAGAGAATACCATGTTATGTTAATTATCAAGTTATTACCTATGTGTTGTTTATGATCTTGCATGCTGTCCGTTATTAGTAGAGGCTCTGGCCAAGTTGATGCTAGTAACTCCAAGAGGGAGTATTTATGCTCGATAGTGGGTTCATGTCTCCGTGAATGCGGGGAGTGACGAAACCCCTAAGGTTATGGATGTGCTGTTGCCACTAGGGATAAAACATTGATGCTATGTCCGAGGATGTAGTTATTGATTACATTACGCGCAATACTTAATGCAATTGTCTATTGCTTTGCAACTTAATACTGGAAGGGGTTCGGATGATAACCTGAAGGTGGACTTTTTAGGCATAGATGCAGTTGGATGGCGGTCTATGTACTTTGTCGTAATGCCCAATTAAATCTCACTATATTTATCATGACATGTATGTGCATTGTTATGCCCTCTCTATTTGTCAATTGCCCGACTGTAATTTGTTCACCCAACATGCTTTTATCTTATGGGAGAGACACCTCTAGGGAACTGTGGACCCCGGTCCATTCTTTTATACTGGAAATACAAATCTGCTCGCAATACTTGTTCTTTACCTGTTTTCTTGCAAACAATCATCTTCCACACAATACGGTTAATCCTTTGTTACAGCAAGCCGGTGAGATTGACAACCTCACTGTTTCGTTGGGGCAAAGTACTTTGGTTGTGTTGTGCAGGTTCCACGTTGGCGCCGGAATCTCAGGTGTTGCGCCGCACTACATCCCGCCGCCATCAACCTTCAACGTGCTTCTTGACTCCTACTGGTTCGATTAAACCTTGGTTTCTTACTGAGGGAAACTTGCCGCTGTGCGCATCACACCTTCCTCTTGGGGTTCCCAACGGACGTGTCAATTACACGCATCAGGCTCCCATGAAGGACGTTATCTCTACCAGCAAGGTAGATCATCCCTCTTCTCTTTTGTTTACACATGTATTTTAGTTTCATTATGGATGACACTCCCCCCAACCTTTGCTTACAAAAGC
>NC_061514.1:266047975-266080602 GCF_022539505.1 Lolium rigidum
TACAAGGCTTACATAAAACATGAAAACGCCAAAGACTATATCTATGCGGAAGTTAAATATGTGCATCACTTCAAACGTTACTCGGGTACAAATTCCTCCGAGTGAATTGTTCCAGCTGTTCAATCTGCGCGAGCTCGACAAATCTATCATCGCTTGCTACGTTCAGTAAGTGATTTATTAATTTCTACCCCATCTCGTTCATTGCCTCGCACTATATATATATATATTGTCCTAACTATCTTGTTGTGTACGCTATATATTATGCAGTAATGAAGAAGCGGGAAATGCGAATAAGGAACATCCATGATGTTGGGTTCATTGACCCACACATCGTTAATTCATATGTGTTAGAATACCACCCCGCCGACGTGGAGGAAGACCTGTGGCGGTTTATTAGAAAACAGACAAGAGAAAAGTGATATTCTATTTCCTTACCATTTTGGGTGAGTGTTTCTGTCTTGAGCACATTCTCTTTTGTTTACTCCATGCATGGTATGTGGCTAATCGATGAGTTATGCATGATCGTGCATGTATCGTGTCCGCAGGTTCCACTCGGATTCTTATGGTAATTAAAGTTCAGACCTCCTCGGCTCTCGTCCACGACTCTCTGAATATGGATCCGGCGCTTTGGGGCGACATGAGAAAAATGATGCAAAAGTAATTATTTTCATTCATTTGCGCTCTATATCGATCGGCCTATTTCGTTCATCATTTCCTTATATCAAGTAACTAATTAATAACTCTCTTGTTTATTTAATTTTCTTTGCCTCGTAGGGTTTGGAGACGGTTCGTAGATACCAAGGTCGGTGAATTCAAAAAAGAGCTACATTTTAAAATGGCAGTGCCGACGTCTGGGGATACTCAGCCACCGGGGACCAATCTATGTGGATACTATGTTTGTGAGAGGATCCGGAGATACCGCAATGAGCGGGACCGGACGTGTGAGAACAACATCCCGAGGAATAACCTCCGGAAGACGCTTAGTCCGTAAGCTCGCTTCCGACCACTTCAAGAGGAACTAGCCGGATGGTTGGCGAGGGAAGTCATCGATCCTAGAGGAGAACACTATTACGATGACGTAGATCTTTATACGCACCGGAATTTGTAACTAACTTGTTCGAAATTGTATATGGTCATCCGATATTGAATATATATTGTATATGGTCATCCGATATTGAATATATATTGTATATTACTCTTGAATTCTTTTTGGTTCTAATTTCAAATTTGTTTGAAATTGTACATTCATATGCATGTATGTATACAGTACCGTAGAATATGTGAAACTCCTTCAAAATTAAAACCCAAAAGAAATAAAATAATACAAATTAAAAAGAAACCAGATTTAGGGGAGGGGGCTAAACCCTAAACCCCGCGGAGGCCTTTAGTCGCGGTTGGCCGTAAGAACCGCGACGAAAGGTCCTCCGCCCTGGCGCCGCCCTGCGGCCCACGTGGATGGGCCTTTAGTCGCGGTTCGTGAGGAACCGCGACTAAAGGGGGGGGCCTTTAGTCGCGCTACTTTGGTCGCGGTTGGGCCACCGCGACTAATGGCAGTTGCCAACCGCGACCAAAGCCCCTTTTTCCACCAGTGTGATGGCGTGGTGGAGGGCGCTGGTGATGGCGGAGAGGCGGGTCGGGGACGAGCGATGGATACGACGCAACACATGATCGATCCAGAGAAACTTCATCGCCTGGCAATAGCATATAGCTACGTAAGAGCATCTCTAGCAGACGCCCCGAGCCTCAAATACGTGTTTTTAGGTTGCAAAAATCATAATTCGGAGATCGAAAAAAGCCTCCGCAAACTAGACACCATAAAATGAGACCGTAAAACAACATATTCTCGAATATTCTCACCGACTATCTTCTCCCCCAACCCTGTCGCCGCCGTCCGCTCGTCGCTGTGCCGCGCGAAGCAAAGCAATAATCTTCGCTGTACAGCGCTCCTCCGTGCCTGCTAAGAATCACCTAGCTCCTAGCTTGAGCAAAGAATCAATTAGCTAGCTAGGGGTAGGAATGAATGGCACGAAGCCGTCCGCGCGTGTAGCTAGGCCGCTCGAAGCCGCCCGCGCGACGAATCAGTCCGCTCGCTCGCACGAAGCTGTCTGCCCGCGCGATGTCCGGCCGCCGCCGCTCACACTTAGCTGACCCGCGTCGCCTGGCCCCTGCGCCGCCGGAGCTGCGCGCCCGCGCCATGCCCCTGCCTCGCGCGCGAGCTCCACCATGCCCACCATGCCCTGCTCCTCCACAACTAATTCAATCGGCGGCTAATTCGAGGTCAGCCCGTCTAATTTTGTCGACCTCCGCTCGGAATAATTGGGAGTTTCCCCGGAATTTGGCCGGACTCCTGCGAGTCTACCGACTAAATGTACACACGCGAGGTGCCACAAATCTCCAAACCAGTCTGCAATTATTCGGGTTTGACTAATCTGGAGGGTCTGCCTAAAGACCTTCTAAGATTTGCTCCAATGAAAGTATCATAAGTAGTATCATGCATGTCATGTTGACAAAAATATGACATAAGTATGATACCATATTATGATACTATGCATTGTGGAGGTGGTATCACAAACTAGTATCATGTACATGATACGAGTGTATGATATTTCTCATTGTGACTAGTCTAAGGCTAGCCATACTGCTAGTATCATAAGGAGTACTACCTCCGATTCAAGGAATAATGCGCCCTCGTTTTACGTGTTTTTTGTTTGACTAAGTATTACTTTAAATATATAAAAATTATTTGTATGAAATTAACATCATTAGAAAGTGCTTTTCAATACGAATCCAACGATACTAATTATATATAATATAATCAAGATTTTGTTGCTCAATTTTTATGGTCAAAGTTCGTCTTGGAATACGCGTGCGCCTTATTCCTTGGGACGGAGGTAGTATCATGCATGTCACCTTGGCAAAAATCTGACGTGACACTATAATTAATGAGGAGAGATATGATAGTGGTATCATAATATGATATTGTATCATAGCACGTGAAACTAGATAATTTAATGTCAAATACATCATATACACATAATTGCATTGAGATTCTACAAATAATTAAATATCATGAGATTATGATACTACTAGATGATACTAACCACTATAGAGGTAGTTGTTGGAGTATATATTTGTATATTGTAGTTTCCCCATATGTTACGGGGCTTCCTGCATATTTGCACTTGTACATGTACTAATACAACAAGTCTATTACCCTAACATGGTATCAGAGCTATAGGTTAGCTCCTCTTTTCGCAGCCGCCGCGCCCGGCCGCCGCCGCCGCCTCTCCCTCGCCGTCTGCGAGCTCCCGCCGCCCGTCCCGTCCCGCCGCTGCCCGTCGCCGGCTCCGCCGCCGCACCATCCGGCCTCGGTGCCCACCCGCCAGGCCGCCTCTCCCGTCCGGCCACCGTCCGGCCACCGCCCGGCCGCTGCCGCCGCATCCAACCCCGGCCGCCACCGCCTCCCACCAGGCCACCCGTCTCCGGCTCGGCGCCCGCCCGCAAGTCCTCTCCGCCGGCCGGCTCTACACCTCCCCGTCCGGCCCGCCTGCCCGCCTGCGCCCCTGCGCCCGCCTGCGCTCGCCCGCCAGGCCGCACGCCCGCCTGCGTCTGCGTCGCTTCTGGTTCAATCGGGAGTTGACCCGATCTCGATCTTGTCTCCAAAAAAAAACTATGTCTTCCTCGTCGGGCTATCCTGCGATTCCTCGCTGCCCGGTGATTTTTGATGGCGCGAATTATCCTGATTTCCCTGCCTTCGTGCGCGTCCACATGCGCGATCTTCGTCTTTGGGGTGTGCTTTCTGGCGAGGTCTCCTGTCCGTCGCGCCTCGCTGCTCCTACGTCCCGGCTGGATTTGACTGACTACACTCAGTGGATAGATGAGGATGCTCGTGCTGCTACTGTTCTTACTTCCAGTGTTCTGCCTCAGTATGCTGCTGAGTTTATTGGTCTTCCCACTGCTGCTGCTCAGTGGGCTTTTCTTCGTTAGCGCTATCAGCCGTCTGTGGTTCGCCAGGAGCATGCTCTTCGGCAGGGTGATTCCACTATTGATGAGTTCTATACTCAGAGTGCTACTATTTGGCGTCAGCTTGATTCTCTTCGTACAGCTGTGTGTACCACCTGTCCCTGCTGTCTGACTGTGCGCGCGGATCTGGAGTTTCAGCGCGTATTTGATTTCTTGTCGTGGCTCCGCAAGGTGTTTGAGCCGCGTCGTGCCCAGCTGCTTGCCCGTGGTCGTGTTCCGCTCTCTGAGATACTGTCTGAGCTTCGTGCTGAGGAGACTCGTCTTCGTGGTGCTCGTCTTTGATACGTCTCCAACGTATCTATAATTTCTGATGTTCCATGCTAGTTTTATGACAATACCTACATGTTTTGCTCACACTTTGTAATGTTTTTATGCATTTTCCGGGACTAACCTATTAACAAGATGCCGAAGTGCCGCTTCTCGTTTTCTGCTTGTTTTTGGTTCCGGAAAAGCTGTTCGGGCAATATTCTCGGAATTCGACGAAACAAAAGCCAAACCTCCTATTTTACCGAGACGGACCCAGAACACCGAAGGAGAGACAAAGAGGGGCCAAGGGGGGCCCACACCACCTGGCGGCGCAGCCAAGAGGGGGGGCGCGCCCAGCTATGGGGTGGGCCCCCCAAGCGCCCCCTCACGCCGCCCTTTCTCCTATATATTCCCTCACGACGGAAAACCCTACATAAACAGATCATATTCCAGAAAGACTCCAGGAGCGCCGCCGCCATCGCGAAACATAGTTTCGGGGTCGAGGTTCCTGCTTCGGCACCCTGCCGGACGTGGATTGACCCCCGGAAGCCTTCTCCATCGACGCCACCGCCTCCATCATGCTCCGTGAGTAGTTCCCCCATGGACTACGGGTTCTAGCTGTAGCTAGTTGGTACTCTCTCTCCCATGTACTTCAATACAATGATCTCATGAGCTGCCTTACATGATTGAGATCCATCCGATGTAATCGGTGTTGTGTTTGTTGGGATCCGATGAATTGTTACATTATGATCAGTCTATCTATATAAGTTTGTGAAGTTATTGTTGCTGCAACCTTGTCGTGTTTAATGCTTGTCACTAGTGCACGAGTGGCATGATCTTAGATTTGAGCTCTATAATTATTGCTTAGATTGTATCTATAAGTTGTTTGCACATGTCTATGTCTGGAACCCGAGGCCCCGCAGTGACAAGAATCGGGATAACTCGGAGGGAAGGCTTAGATATGAGGATCACATGTTTTCACCAAGTGTTAATGCTTTACTCTGGTGCTCTATTAAAAGGAGTACCTTAAATACCAGTAGATTCCCTTGAGGCCCGGCTGCCACCGGCTGGTAGGACAAAAGATGTTATTGATGACCCACAAGTATAGGGGATCGCAACAGTCTTCGAGGGAAGTAAAACCCAAATTTATTGATTCGACACAAGGGGAGGTAAAGAATACTTATAAGCCTTAACAACTGAGTTGTCAATTCAGCTGCATCCGGAAAAGCACTAGTAACGGGGTGATGTGAAAGCAAGCAAGAATATGAGAGCAGTAGGTAACAAGTAATACGGCAGCGAGTAGTAGTAATATGAGAGCAATGGCACCGTAAAATAGTTGATACTACTTCCAATGACATGTAGAACAAGTATATGATGATGAAAGATGGACCGGGGTTCCCAACTATCTACACTAGTGGTAACTCTCCAATAACAAGTGTTGGGTGAACAAATTACAGCTTGGGCAATTGATAGGATTGAAATAGCATTAAGACAGAACATCAAGATTATTAATCATGTAGGCATGTTTCCCATATATAGTCATACGTGCTCGCAATGAGAAACTTGTACAACATCTTTTGTCCTACCAGCCGGTGGCAGCCGGGCCTCTAGGGAATCTATCGGAAATTAAGGTACTCCTTTTAATAGAGCACCGGAGCAAAGCATTAACACTCCATGAAAACATGTGATCCTCATATCTAAGCCTTTCCCTCCAGTTGTCCCAATTTCTTTCACTTTGGGGCCTTTGGTTCCGGACATAGACATGTGCATACAACTTGTAGATACAATCTAAGCAATAAGTATAGAGCTTAAATCTAAGATCATGACACTCGGGCCCAAGTGACAAGCATTAAACACAACAAGATTGCAGCAAACAATAACTTCACAAACTTATATAGATAGACTAATCATAATGTAACAATCCATCGGATCCCAACAAACACAACACCGATTACATCAGATGAATCTCAATCATGTAAGGCAGCTCATGAGATCATTGTATTGAAGTACATGGGGGAGAGAATACCAACTAGCTACAGCTAGAACCCGTAGTCCATGGGGGAACTACTCACGGAGCATGATGGAGGCGGTGGCGTTGATGGAGATGGCTTCCGGGGGCACTTCCCCGTCCCGGCAGGGTGCCGGAACGAGACTTCTGTCCCCCGAATTGGAGTTTCGCGATGGTGGCGGCGCCCGGAGTCTTTCTCGGAGTTTCGTCAATCGGTCTCGCGTTTTTAGGTCGAAAGGGCTTATATAGGCGAAGAGGCGGCGCGGGAGGGGCAACAGGGTGCCCTCCCATAGGCCGGCGCGGCCGAGGGCCAGCCCGCGCGGCCCTATTGTGTGGGGGCCCCAGGCCTCCCTCCGACTCTCCTTCGGTGTCCTCGGTCCGTCTCGGTGAATTATGATGTTTGGTCTTCGTTTCGTCGAATTCCGAGAATATTGCCCGAACAGCCTTTCTCGGAACCAAAAACAGCGAGAAAACGAGAACCGGCACTTCGGCATCTTGTTAATAGGTTAGTTCCGGAAAACGCATAAAAACATTATAAAGTGCAAGCAAAATATGTAAGTATTGTCATAAAACAAGCATGGAACATCGAAATTATAGGTACGTTGGAGACGTATCAGCATCCCCAAGCTTAGTTCCCGCTCGCCCTCGAGTAGGTAAACGATAAAAAGAGTAATTTCGTAGTGACATGCTACTTACATAACCTTGATCATACTATTATAAAGCATATGAGATGAATGAAGTGACTCAAGGCAATGATCTATAGTTGCTAACAAATAGATAACATATAGCAAAACTTTTCATGAATAGTACTTTCAAGACAAGCATCAAAAGTCTTGCATAAGAGTTAACTCATAAAGCAATAAATTCAAAGTAAAGGCATCGAAGCAACACAAAGGAAGATATAAGTTTCAGCAGTTGCTTTCAACTTTCAACATGCATATCTCATGGATAATGGTCAACACAAAGTAATATGATGAATGCAAATAAGCAAGTATGTAAGAATCAATGCACAGTTGACACAAGTGTTTGCTTCTAAAATGGAAAGAAATAGGTAAACTGACTCAACATAAAGTAAAAGAAAGGCCCTTCGCTGAGGGAAGCAGGGATTAAATCATGTGCTAGAGCTTTTCAAGTTTTTGAAATCTCATAGAGAGCATAAAAACAAAGTTTTGAGAGGTGTTTGTTGTTGTCAAAGAATGGTAGCGGGTACTCTAACTACCTTATCAACCAGACTTTCAAGAGCGGCTCCCATGAAGGACGTTATTTCTACCACCGTGGTAGATCATCCCTCTTCTCTTTTGTTTACACATGTACTTTAGTGTAGTTTATTTTTATTTTTGGGTGGCACTCCTTCCAACCTTGCTTTCACAAACCATGGCTAACCGAATCCTCGGGTGCCTGCCAACAATCTCATACCATGAAGGAGTGCCTTTTTATTTTAGTTTTATTTAGAGATGACACTCCTCCCAACCTTTGCTTTCTCAAGCCATGGCTAACCGAATCCTCGGGTGCCTTCCAACATTTCACATACCATGGAGGAGTGTCTATTTGCAAAATTAAGTTGCTTACTGATGAATCAGAGCAAAACATGTGAAGAGAATTATTAATGAAAGTTAATTAATTGGGGCTGGGAACCCCATTGCCAGCTCTTTTTGCAAAATTATTGGATAAGCGGATGAAGCCACTAGTCCATTGTTGAAAGTCTGTCCGGAGTAAATGACAAGATTGAAAGATAAACACCACATACTTCCTCATGAGCTATAAAACATTAACACAAATAAGAGGTAATAACTTTTGAATTGTTTAAAGGTAGCACATGAAGTATTTACTTGGAATGGCAGAGAAATACCATGTAGTAGGTAGGTATGGTGGACACAAATGGCATAGTGGTTGGCTCAAGGATTTTGGATGCATCAGAAGTATTCCCTCTCGATACAAGGTTTAGGCTACCAAGGTTATTTGAAGCAAACACAAGTATGAACCGGTACATGACAGAAACTTACATAAGAACAAATTGCAAGCATTATAATACTCTACATCGTCTTCCTTGTTGCTCAAACACTTTTACCAGAAAATATCTAGACCTTAAGAGAGACCAATCATGCAAACCAATTTTAACAAGCTCTACAGTAGTTCTCCACTAATAGGTTTAAACTACATGAAAAAAAACTTAATCATGATCTACTTGAGAGCTCAAAACAATTGCCAAGTGTCAAATTATCCAAGACATTATGAGGCATTTTCTGTTTCCAACCAAATAACAATAAGTATTGTAGCTTCCAACTTTTATCATTGAACATTAAAAGTAAAACGAAGAACAAGTGTTCATATGAAAAAGCGGAGCGTGTCTCTCTCCCAAACAAGGATTGCTAGGATCCATCTTTATTCAAACACAAACAAAAATAAAAACACACAGACGCTCCAAGTAAAGCACATAAGATGTGACCGAATAAAAATATAGTTTCAATAGAAGAAACCTGATAAGTTGATGAAGAAGGGGATGCCTTGGGCATCCTCAAGCTTAGACGCTTGAGTCTTCTTGAAATATGCAGGGATGAACCACGGGGCATCCCCAAGCTTAGAATTTTCACTCTTCTTGATCATATATCATCCTCCTCTCTTGACCCTTGAAAACTTCCTTCACACCAAACTTCTCATAAACTTCATTAGAGGGGTTAGTACTCAAAAAAAAACTTTAATCCACTTTGGTCCTGTAGTGACACATTGCAAGAACTCAATAAAACATTAGCTACAGACTCTCCACGTCTAGAAAGCCTCACTTAAAGTCCACAAGAGACAATGCAAAAAACAGAGACAGAATCTGTCAAAACAGAACAGCCAGTAAACACGAATTTTTAAATGGTACTTCCGTTGCTCAAATCAGAAAACTCAAAACTAATGAAAGTTGCGTACATATCTGAGGATCACGCACGTAAATTTGCAGATTTTTCTGAGTTTCCTACAGAGAAATATGCCCATATTCGTGACAGATAGAAATCTGTTTCTGCGCAGAAATCCAAATCTAGTATCAACCTTCTATTAGAGACTTCACTTGGCACAACATTGCAATAAAATAAAGATAAGGAGAGGTTGCTACAGTAGTAACAACTTCCAAGACACAACAAAACAGTAGCAAAATAAAGACATGGGTTATCTCCCAAGAAGTGCTTTCTTTATAGCCATTAAGATGGGCTCAGCAATTTTAATGATGCTCACATTGAAAATAGAAATTGAAGCAAAAGAGAGAATCAAAAACCAAGTTCAAAACACATTTAAGTCTAACTCTCTTCCTATGCATAGGAATCTTGTACACAAATAAATTCATGAAGAACAAAGTGACAAGCATAAGAAGATAAAACAAGAGTAACTTCAAAAATTTCAGCATATAGAGAGGTGTTTTAGTACCATGCAAATGTCTACAACCATATTTTACTCTCTCATAATAATTTTCAGTAGCTTCATGAACAAACTCAACAATATAACTATCACATGCAGCATACTTTTCATGATCCATAAACACATAATTTTTATCAAGTTCAAAAATAGCGGGACCAATACTTTCAAATCCACTTTTATCAATAATATAACAAGATGATTGATCAATCTCAAAATATATGAGACTCCTAGATAAAGTCAAGACTTCTCCAATCCCATTTTCATTAGTAGTACAATTAATATTATCAAGTAACATAGGACCATCATCTAAAGATTTATCATAAACATTTGCTAAGCAAAATTCTTTAGTACCATGCATTTCGACATCAGGCACAAACAAAGCATTATCATAAGATTTATCAAAATAGCATGGATTATCATGAATAACAGTAGCATAATTATTCTCACAAGTTTTACTCATAGGGAATATTTCAAGAGAATCCACAGGAACATAACATTCATCCTTCTTTGGTAAGCATGGAGGACAATCAAATAGTGTAAGAGATAAAGAGTTACTCTCATTAGAAGGTTGGCATGGGTAGCTAATCCATTCTTCCTCCTTTTGTTCATCACTCTCCTCTTCTTTTTCATCCAATGAGCTTTCAGGTTCATCAATTTCTTCTTCCTCTAGTTCCTGCAAATTGTGAGTGCATTCTTGTGCATTAATGAGTCTCTCTTTATAATCAATGATATAAGGATTATCACTGTAGCTTTCTATGCAAAAATTAAGGATAGAAGAGACATAATCTTTAAGGTCCTTACAAACAACACAAGTTTCATAATTTTTAACAATGAAGGATTCTATCTCAGAGGCTCCCATAAATATGACAAATTGTTCTACCTCTTCGAACCCAAAATGAATATAGTTATTCCAATTATAATTCTTAATTAAAACTTCCTCACTAAAGCCACATTGAAATTTCAGATGTTTAGTATCCTCTTTAGAGCAACAGTTTATATCATGGCGTTTAAGCAAGATTTTAGCAATTGTATTCAATTTTTCTATCATAGCACTCATAACTTTACCCTTTCTTGATTCTCTATAATTATTATATAATACTATAAGCTCCAGATAGGTTGTGGGTTCTTCCATAACAGCAGTTTTTAATTTTTAGGTTTTTCAAATTTTTATGGATTTTTGGGTATATGAGAAAAGTAAAACAAGACAAAAATAAGCTAGACAAAAGTAAACTAAGCAAAATAATACTGGACAGAAATAAACTAAGCAGACATAAACTAGGCAGAAGTAAACTAAGCAAAACAAAATAAAATAAAACAGAGAGAGGTAGAGTGTACTCCCCAGGTGAACTTATGAGTAGAGCTATGCCTCCCCGGCAACGGCGCCAGAAAATAGTCTTGATGACCCACAAGTATAGGGGATCGCAACAGTCTTCGAGGAAGTAAAACCCAAATTTATTGATTCGACACAAGGGGAGGTAAAGAATACTTATAATCCTTAACAAGCTGAGTTGTCAATTCAGTTGCACCTGGAAAAGCACTAGTAACGGGGGTGATGTGAAAGCGAGCGATAATATGAGAGCGAGTAAGTAACGATAACACATCAGCAGTAGCAGTAATATGAGAGCAATGGCACCAGAAAATAGTTGATACTACTTCCAATGACATGTAGAACAAGTATATGATGATGAAAGATGGACCGGGGTTCCCAGCTATCTACACTAGTGGTAACTCTCCAATAACAAGTGTTGGGTGAACAAATTACAGTTGGGCAATTGATAGGATTGAAATAGCATTAAGACGGAACATCAAGATTATTAATCATGTAGGCATGTTTCCCATATATAGTCATACGTGCTCGCAATGAGAAACTTGTACAACATCTTTTGTCCTACCAGCCGGTGGCAGCCGGGCCTCTAGGGAATCTACTGGAAATTAAGGTACTCCTTTTAATAGAGCACCGGAGCAAAGCATTAACACTCCGTGAAAACATGTGATCCTCATATCTAAGCCTTTCCCTCAAGTTGTCCCAATTTCTGTCACTTTGGGGCCTTTGGTTCCGGACATAGACATGTGCATACAACTTGTAGATACAATCTAAGCAATAAGTATAGAGCCTAAATCTAAGATCATGCCACTCGGGCCCTAGTGACAAGCATTAAACACAACAAGATTGCAGCAACAATAACTTCACAAACTTATATAGATAGACTAATCATAATGTAACAATCCATCGGATCCCAACAAACACAACACCGATTACATCAGATGAATCTCAATCATGTAAGGCAGCTCATGAGATCATTGTATTGAAGTACATGGGGGAGAGAATACCAACTAGCTACAGCTAGAACCCGTAGTCCATGGGGCAACTACTCACGGAGCATGATGGAGGCGGTGGCGTCGATGGAGATGGCTTCCGAGGGCACTTCCCCGTCCCGGCAGGGTGCCGGAATAGAGACTTCTGTCCCCCGAATTGGAGTTTCGCGATGGTGGCGGCGCCCCTGGAGTCTTTCTGGAGTTTCGTCAATCGGTCTCGCGTTTTTAGGTCGAAAGGGCTTATATAGGCGAAGAGGCGGCGCGGGAGGGGCAACAGGGTGCCCTCCCCATAGGCCGGCGCGGCCAGGGGCCAGCCCGCGCGGCCCTATTGTGTGGGGGCCCCAGGCCTCCCCTCCGACTCTCCTTCGGTGTCTTGGTCCGTCTCGGTGAATTATGATGTTTGGTCTTCGTTTCGTCGAATTCCGAGAATATTGCCCGAACAGCCTTTCTGGAACCAAAAACAGCAGAAAACAAGAACTGGCACTTCGGCATCTTGTTAATAGGTTAGTTCCGGAAAACGCATAAAAACATTATAAAGTGCAAGCAAAATATGTAAGTATTGTCATAAAACAAGCATGGAACATCAGAAATTATAGGTACGTTGGAGACGTATCAGTTATGCAAGTTTCTCATTGTGAGCACGTATGACTTTATATGGAAAACATGCCTACATGATTAATAGACTTGATGTTCTGTCTTAATGCTATTTCAATCCTATCAATTGCCCAACTGTAATTTGTTCACCCAACACTTGTTATTGGAGAGTTACCACTAGTGTAGATAGGTGGGAACCCCGGTCCATCTGTCATCATCAAATACTCACTCGGTCCTATATGTCATTAGAAGTAGTATCAACTATTTTACTGGTCATCGCCTCCGTGTTACTGTATTCTGCTGTCTCGTGTTACTTGTTACTATTGCTCTCATATTACTGCTGCTTTCACATCACCCCTGTTACTAATGCTTTTCCGAGTGCAAGCTGAATTGACAACTCGGTTTTTAAGGCTTATAAGTATTCTTTGTCTCCCCTTGTGTCGAATCAATAAATTTGGGTTTTACTTCCCTCGAAGACTGTTGCGATCCCCTATACTTGTGGGTTATCAAGACTATTTTCTGGCGCCGTTGCCGGGGAGCATAGCTCTACTCATAAGTTCACCTGGGGAGTACACTCTACCTCTCTCTCTGTTTTTATTTTATTTTGTTTTGCTTAGTTTACTTTTGTCTAGTTTATTTGTGCTTAGTTTACTTTTGTCTAGTTTGTTTTTGTCTTGTTTTATTTTTCTGATATACCCGAAAATCCATAAAAATTTGAAAAACCGAAAAATTAAAAACTGTTGTTATGGAAGAACCCACAACCTTTGTGGAGCTTATAGAATTATATATGAATTATAGAGAATCAAGAAAGGGTAAAGTCATGAGTTCCGTTATAGAAAAATTGAATACAATTGCTAAAATCTTGCTTAAACGCCATGATATAAATTGTTGCTCTAAACAGGATACTAAACATCTTAAATTCCAATGTGGCTTTAGTGAAGAAGTTTTAATTGTGAACTATCATTGGAATAACTATATTCATCTTGGGTTTGAAGAAGTAGAACAATTTGTTTTATTTATGAGAGCTTCTGAAATAGAATCCATCATGTCTAAAAATTATGAAACCTGTGTTGCTTGTAATGATCTTAAATATTATGTCTCTTCTATCCTTGATTATTGCATATTACAACAATAATCCTTATATCATTGATTATAAAGAGAGACTCATTCATGCACAAGAATGCACTCACAATTTGCAGGAACCTATGGAAGAAGAAATTGATGAACCTGAAAGCTCATTGGATGAAAAAGAGGAGAGTGATGAACAAAAGGAGGAAGAATGGATTAGCTACCCATGCCAACCTTCTAATGAGAGTAACTCTTTATCTCTTACACTATTTGATTGTCCTCCATGCTTACCAAAGGAGGATGAATGTTATGTTCCTGTGGATTCTCTTGAAATATTCCCTATGAGTGAAATTTGTGAGAATAATTATGCTACTGTTATCTATGATAATCCATGCTATTTCGAAAAATGTTATGATAATGCTTTGTTTGTGCCTGATATCGAAATGCATGGTACTAAAGAGTTTTGCTTAGCAAATGTTTATGATAAAGCTCTAGATGATGGTCCCATGTTACTTGATTATATTAATTGTACCACTAATGAAAATGGGATTGGAAAGGTCTTGACTTTATCTAGGAGTCCCATATCTCTTGAGAATGATCAATCATCTTGTTATAGATTTTTAAAAAGTGGGTTTGAAAGTTTTGATCCCACTATTTTTGAGCTTGATAAAAATTATGTGTTTGTGGATCATGAAAAACATGCTTTATGTGATAGTTATATTGTTGAGTTTATTCATGAAGCTACTGAAAATTACTATGAGAGAGGAAAATATGGTTGTAGAAATTTTCATGGTACTAAAACACCTCTCTATATGCTGAAACTTTTGGAGTTACTCTTGTTTTATCTTCCTATGCTTGTCACTTTGTTCTTCATGAATTTATTTGTGTACAAGATTCTTATGCATAGGAAGTGTGTTAGACTTAAATGTGTTTTGAACTAGCTTTTTGATGCTCTCTTTGCTTCAACTCTCATCCTTATGTGAGCATCATTAAAATTGCTGAGCCCATCTTGATGGCTATAAAGAAAGCACTTCTTGGGAGATAACCCATGTTTTTATTTTGCTACGGTTTTGTTGTGTCTTGGAAGTTGTTACTACTGTAGCAACCTCTCCTTACCTTTATTTTATTGCATTGTTGTGCCAAGTAAAGTCTCTAATAGAAAGTTGATACTAGATTTGTATTTCTGCGCAGAAACAGATTTTTAGCTGTCACGAATTTGAGTAGATCTCTCTGTAGGAGAACCTAAAAATTCTGTAAAAATTCGCGCATTTTCCTCAGATATGTACGCAACTTTCATTAGTTCTTAGTTTTCTGATTTGAGCAACGGAAGTACGTCGAAAAAATTCGTCTTTACTGGCTATTCTATTTTGGCAGATTCTGTCTCTGTTTTTTGCATTGTCTCTTGTGGACTTTAAGTAAGGCTTTCTAGACGTGGAGAGCTGTAGCTAATGTTTTATTGAGTTCTTGCAATGTGTCACTACAGGACTAAAGTGAATTAAAGTTTTTTTGAGTACTAACCCCTCTAATGAAGTTTATGAGAAGTTTGGTGTGGCAGAAGTTTTCAAGGGTCAAGAGAGAAGGGTGATATAATGTGATCAAGAAGAGTGAAGAGCCTAAGCTTGGGGATGCCCCCGTGGTTCATCCCAAGCATATTTCAAGAAGACTCAAGCGTCCAAGCTTGGGGATGCCCAAGGCATCCTCTTCTTCATCAACAACTTATCAGGTCACCTCTAGTGAAACTATATTTTTATTCGGCCACATCTTATGTGCTTTACTTGGAGCGTCTGTGTGCTTTTATTTTTGTTTGTGTTTGAATAAATTCGGATCCTAGCAATCCTTGTGTGGGAGAGAGACACGCTCCACTTTTTCATAGGAACACTTGTGTTCTTCCTTTTTCATATTCATGGCAAAAGTTAAAAGCTGCTGCATTTATTGCTATTTGGTTGGAAACAGAAAATGCTTCATATTGTCTTGAATAATTTGATACTTGGCAATTGTTTTGAGCTCTCAAGTAGATCATGTTTAAGCTCTTGCATCATGTAGTTTAAACCTATTAGTGGAGAACTACCGTAGAGCTTGTTGAAATTTGGTTTGCATGATTGGTCTCTCTAAGGTCTAGATATTTTCTGGTAAAAGTGTTTGAGCAACAAGGAAGACAGTGTAGAGTCCTATAATGCTTGCAATATGTTCTTATGTAAGTTTTGCTGTACCGGTTCATACTTGTGTTTGCTTCAAACAACCTTGCTAGCCAAAGCCTTGTACTAAGAGGGAATGCTTCTCGTGCATCCAAAACCTTGAGCTAAAACCTATGCCATTTGTGTCCACCATATCTACCTACTATGTGGTATTTCCTGCCATTCCAAGTAAATACTTCATGTGCTACCTTTAAACAATTCAAAAGCTATTATCTCTTATTTGTGTCAATGTTTTATAGCTCATGAGGAAGTATGTGGTGTTTATCTTTCAACCTTGTCATTTACTTCGACAGACTTTCACCAATGGACTAGTGGCATATACATCCGCTTATCCAATAATTTTGCAAAAAGAGCTGGCAATGGGGTGCCCAGCCCCAATTAATTAACTTGCATTAATAATTCTCTTCACATGTTTTGCCCTGATCTATCAGTAAGCAACTTAATTTTGCAAATAGACACTCCTCCATGGTATGTGAATGTTGGAAGGCACCCGAGGATTCGGTTAGCCATGGCTTGTGTAAGCAAAAGGTTGGGATGAGTGTCATCAATAATGAAACTAAAATGCATGTGTAAACAAAAGAGAAGAGGGATGATCTACCTTGCTTGTAGAGATAACGTCCTTCATGGGAGCCGCTCTTGAAAGTCTGGTTGATAAGGTAGTTAGAGTACCCGCTACCATTCATTGACAACAACAAACACCTCTCAAAACTTTATTTTTATGCTCTCTATATGATTTCAAAACTTGAAAAGCTCTAGCACATGATTTAATCCCTGCTTCCCTCTGCGAAGGGCCTTTCTTTTACTTTATGTTGAGTCAGTTTACCTACTTCTTTCTATCTTAGAAGCAAACACTTGTGTCAACTGTGTGCATTGATTCTTACATGCTTACTTATTGCGCTCATTATTTTACTTTGTGTTGACAATTATCCATGAGATATACATGTTGAAAGTTGAAAGCAATTGCTGAAACTTAAATCTTCCTTTGTGTTGCTTCAAAACCTCTTATTAAGAATTTATTGCTTTATGAGTTAACTCATATGCAAGACTTTTTGATGCTTGTCTTCAAAGTACTATTCATGAAAAGTTTTTGCTATATGTTATCTATTTGTTAGCAAACTAGATCATTGCCTTGAGTCACTTCATTCATCTCATATGCTTTACAATAGTATGATCAAGATTATGTTGGTAGCATGTCACTTCAGAAATTATTCTTTTTATCGTTTACCTACTCGAGGGCGAGTAGGAACTAAGCTTGGGGATGCTTGATACGTATCCAACGTATCTATAATTTCTGATGTTCCATGCTAGTTTTATGACAATACCTACATGTTTTGCTCACACTTTATAATGTTTTTATGCATTTTCCGGGACTAACCTATTAACAAGATGCCGAAGTGTCAGTTCCTGTATTTTTGTTGTTTTTGGTTCCAGAAAAGCTGTTCGGGCAATATTCTCGGAATTCGACGAAACAAAAGCCAAACCTCCTATTTTACCGAGACGGACCCAGAACACCGAAGGAGAGACGGAGAGGGGCCAAGGGGGCCCCACACCACCTGGCGGCGCGGCCAAGAGGGGGGGCGCGCCCAGCTATGGGGTGGGCCCCCCAGGCGCCCCCTCGCGCCGCCCTTTCGCCTATATATTCCCTCGCGACGGAAAACCCTACATAAACAGATCATATTCCAGAAAGACTCCAGGAGCGCCGCCGCCATCGCGAAACATAGTTTCGGGGGTCAGAAGTTCCTGTTTCGGCACCCTGCCGAGACGGGGATTGACCCCCGGAAGCCTTCTCCATCGACGCCACCGCCTCCATCATGCTCCGTGAGTAGTTCCGCCATGGACTACGGGTTCTAGCTGTAGCTAGTTGGTACTTTCTCTCCCATGTACTTCAATACAATGATCTCATGAGCTGCCTTACATGATTGAGATCCATCTGATGTAATCGGTGTTGTGTTTGTTGGGATCCGATGCATTGTTACATTATGATCAGTCTATCTATATAAGTTTGTGAAATTATTGTTGCTGCAACCTTGTCGTGTTTAATGCTTGTCACTAGTGCACGAGTGGCATGATCTTAGATTTGAGATCTATAATTATTGCTTAGATTGTATCTACAAGTTGTTTGCACATGTCTATGTCCGGAACCCGAGGCCCCAGAGTGACAGCAACTGGGATAACTGGAGGGGAAGGCTTAGATATGAGAATCACATGTTTTCACCAAGTGTTAATGCTTTGCTCCGGTGCTCTATTAAAAGGAGTACCTTAATTACCAGTAGATTTCCTTGAGGCCCGGCTGCCACCGGCTGGTAGGACAAAAGATGTTATGCAAGTTTCTCATTGCGAGCACGTATGACTATATATGGAAAACATGCCTACATGATTAATAGACTTGATGTTACTGTCTTAATGCTATTTCAATCCTATCAATTGCCCAACTGTAATTTGTTCACCCAACACTTGTTATTGGAGAGTTACCACTAGTGTAGATAGCTGGGAACCCCGGTCCATCTGTCATCATCAAATACTCACTCGGTCCTATATGTCATTAGAAGTAGTATCAACTATTTTCTGGTGCCATCGCCTCTGTGTTACTGTTACTGCTTCGTTGTTATCTATTACTATTGCTCTCATATTACTGCTGCTTTCATATCACCCCTGTTACTAGTGCTTTTCCAGGTGCAGCTGAATTGACAACTCAGTTGTTAAGGCTTATAAGTATTCTTTGTTTCCCCTTGTGTCGAATCAATAAATTTGGGTTTTACTTCCCTCGAAGACTGTTGCGATCCCCTATACTTGTGGGTTATCAGTCTTCTTGAGGTTCCCTCTGTACTTGCTGCTCGTGGTCCTCCTGTACCGTCGGCTTCGTTGCGGTCTCCGGTACCGCCGATACTCTCTACTTGTCCGGTCTAGGGCCAGAGTCAGCCTCAGCAGCCTCGTGGTATGACAGCACCTCCTTGTCCTCCCTGCGCCTATTGTGGCAAGTCTGGCCACGATGTCTCTAGCGGCTGGAGGAGGGATCCCAACTTATGTCAGCAGTATCATGCTCGTAGGCAGGCTGCTTCTTCATGATCTTCTGCTGTTGCACTGTCTGATCAGGACATTATCCGTGGTCTTTGTGGTCTGCTCGCTACTACAGGCTCTTCCTCGTTGGGTACTGCTGGTTCTGTGCCTAGCTCTTCTGGCACCGCGCGACCACCACCTTCTACACAGTCAGGTACGTTATCCCCATGGTATCTGGATTCTAGAGCTTCTTTTCATATGACTTCTGCGTCTTCTATTCTTTCTGCTCTTCGCTCTCTTATTTCTCATGTCCGTGTTATCACGGCTGATGGTACCTCTCTTCCTGTTTCCAGTCGAGGCACCCTCTCTACTTCCTCTTTCTCTGTTCCTGACGTTTCTCATGTTCCTAGTCTTAAGATGAACATTTTCTCTGCTAGTCAGCTTACTGATTCTGGTTGTTGCGTCATTCTTGACGCTGATTCTTGTGCAGTTCAGGACCGCTGTACACAAGCCCTGGTTGGAGCTGGCCCTCGCAGCCTTGAGTCTCCGGGGCTATGGGAGTTAGACTGGTTTCGCGTTCTATCCGCTGACACTTCATCTGCCAGTTCTCATGCGGTTGCTGCTTCTGTCTGGCTCTTTTCAGCAGTGGCACCATCGTCTGGGTTACCTTTGTGGCTCCCGCTTATCTTCATTAGTCCGTCGTGGTCTTCTGGGGTCTGTCTCAGGAGATGTGTCTTTAAATTGTCAGGCTTGTAGGTTAGGCAAACAGATTCAGCTTCCCTATCCTACTAGTGTGTCTATATCTCAGCGACCTTTTGACTTAGTTCATTCAGATGTCTGGGGTCCGGCACCCTTTGCTTCAAAAGGGGGTCATCGATACTATATTTTATTCATTGATGATTTTTCACGGTACACCTCGTTGTTTTTTATGCGCTCTCGCAGTGAGGTGCTCTCTATTTATCAGCGCTTTGCGGCCATGGTTCGTACTCAGTATTCCACGCCTATTCGTGTGTTTCGTGCTGATTCTGCAGGTGAGTATATCTCCCAGCACCTGCGTGGTGTCCTTGCTGAGCAGGGCACCTTCGCTCAGTTCTCGTGTCCCAGCGCCCATGCTCACAATGGTGTCGCCGAGCGTAAGCATCGTCATATTCTTGAGACTAACCGTGTTATGATGATTGCTTCCTCTCTTCCGCCACATTTCTGGGCTGAGGCTGTCGCTACTTCGACTTACCTCATTAACATTCAGCCTTCTGCTGCCCTTCAAGGTGGCATTCCTCTCGAGCGTCTCTCTGGTAGTTCTCCAGACTACTCGACTCTTCGTTTATTTGGTTGCGTTTGCTACGTCCTCCTAACTCCTTGCGAACGCACCAAACTGACCGCTTAGTCTGTTGAGTGTGCTTTTCTCGGATATAGTGATGAGCATAAGGGCTATCGCTGTTGGGACCCTATTGGTCGTCGGATGCACATCTCTCGTGATGTCACGTTTGATGAGACGCGTCCCTTTTATCCTTGCCCACCTCTGGTACTTACCCGGTGGATGATATCTCTTTTCTTCTTTTTCCTGATGCCCCTACTGCTGTCCCTTCTCCTCGACCTCTTAGTTCTCATGCGCCCCCTTCGACCTCGGCGTCATCCTCTCCTCCGTCTAGTTTCCCTAGTTCTCCTCGTTCTCCGGCTTCAGACTCTTCCTCTGCTGTTCCTTCTTCCTCTTCTTCTGATGAGTCGTCTTCCGCCGATGAGCTTCCCTCTTCACGGCCTGTTCGTCAGCGTCGTGCTCCAGACCATTACTCTCCTAGTCAGTATGGTCTCTCTGTCGTCTCCGAGCCGACTTCTTATCGGGATGCTGAGCGTCATCCTGAATGGCAGCTTGCCATGGCTGAGGAGATCGCTGCGCTTGAGCGCACTAGCACCTGGGATCTTGTTTCTCCCCCTTCTGGTGTTCGTCCTATCACGTGTAAGTGGGTCTATAAAATTAAGACCCGCTCTGATGGATCTCTTGGGCGCTGTAAAGCGCGTCTTGTGGCTCGTGGCTTTCAGCAGGAGCACGGCCGTGACTAAGATGAGACTTTTGCCCCTGTTGCTCATATGACCATTGTGCGTACTCTTCTTGCTGTTGCTTCTGTTCGACGCTAGTTTGTGTCTCAGCTTGATGTTCAGAACGCTTTTCTTAATGGAGAGTTGAGTGAGGAGGTTTACATGCAGCCTCCTCCTGGGTATTCTGTTCCCGATGGGATGGTTTGTCGTCTTCGGCGTTCTCTTTATGGTCTGAAACAGGCCCCTCGCACCTGGTTTGAGCGCTTTGCCTCTGTGGTGACTGCTGCTGGTTTCTCTCATAGTTTTCATGATCCAGCGCTATTTGTTCACACTTCTCCTCGTGGACGCACTCTTCTCCTTCTCTATGTTGATGATATGATCATTACTGGTGATGATCCTGAGTATATTGCCTTTTTCAAGGCTCGTCTTCGTGATCAGTTTCTTATGACTGATCTTGGTCCTCTTCGATACTTTCTTGGGATTGAGGTTTCCTCCACTTCTGATGACTTCTCTATCTCCCAGGAAAAGTATATTCAGGATCTTCTTGCTCGTGCTGCTCTTGGGGATGAGCGCACTGTTGAGACTCCTGTGGAGCTTAATGTTAAGCTTCGTCCTACTGATGGTGATCCTCTTCCTGATCCCACACGTTATCGCCATCTTGTTGGAGTCTTGTTTATCTTGCTGTCACTTGTCCTGATATCTCTTATCCTGTTCATATTATGAGTCAGTTTGTCTCAGCTCCTACCACCGTTCACTACAGTCATCTCCTCCGTGTTCTTTGTTATCTTCGTGGCACGATCACTCGTCGCCTTTTCTTTCCTAGTTCCAGCTCTCTCCAGCTCCAGTGCTACTCGGATGCTACGTGGGCGAGTGATCCTACGGATCGTCATTCACTTTCTGCTTACTGTGTGTTTCTTGGTGGTTCGCTTGTTGCTTGGAAGACGAAGAAATAGGTAGCGGTTTCCCGTTCGAGTGTTGAGGCTGAGCTGCGGGCTATGGATTTGTTGATTGTTGAGGTGGTTGCTTGCAGATTTTGGGGTCTCTGTTACGACACCCACTCCACTTTTGTCTGACAGTACATGTGCTATCAGTATTGCACGTGATCCGGTCAAGCATGAGCTGACCAAGCATATTGGTGTTGATGCTTTTATACACGTGCTCAGGTGCAAGCTTAGGTTGTTGCGCTTCATTATGTGCCTTCAGACTTGCAGTTGGCAGATTTCTTTACAAAGGCACAAACCCGAGCACAGCATGACTTCTTACTCTTCAAACTCAGTGTTGTGGATCCACCATGAGTTTGAGGGGGGGGGGGGGGGGGGTTGGAGTATATATTTGTATATTGTAGTTTCCCCATATGTTAATGGGCTTCCTGCATATTTGCACCTGTACATGTACTATACATTGTGAACTTTACCCACCTGGTAATACAACAAGTCTATTACCCTAACAGTAGTATCATAGACTGGTATCATATAGATGATACCACTATATGATACTTTGCACTATGGCCAGCCTAAGGCTACAGTTTTGGTTACACCATTACTTACACTAACAAAATATTATCAAACACAACTATGAATTTAGGATACCTCACCTGACAAACTTTAGATTAATAATGTACTGTAAGATAGTCAAAGAATATAAATATTGAGCAACAGAATAGTGAGATGGCAACATCATATGACGCCACGCTTGAAGCATTTCAGTGTTCGATGAAGCTTGGAATTATAGTCTTGCGATTTACATTTCACGTTAGTATTGTTACATGGTAAGAAACTTAAGGGGCACTTTTGTTATGCTGGGTTGTTAACATTACAATCATGTTCAAAGCATGAATTTTTGTTCAAATTACAATCATGTTCAATCGACGCGATTGACTGGTTGGGTGCGGAGTCCTAGTTGCTGGATTCGGTGCCTGCTCGTTGTCCGGTGATACGGCCCAGCAGGGCCGGCCCTGGCATCTCAGGGGCCCCGGTGCAAGGCCAAAAACAGGGCCCCTATATACAAGCAATAGAAATTTTATTTTGATATTTAATTCAATAGGAACTTAATCATTTAACATAATTCTTCATAAATCCTCAATGGAGATATTATAAATTTGTCTATGGCACTCTTTTGGGATTTTATGAACTCATTTATTCATTTTCTCTTTTGTCACTTTTCATTATAGAACATCTAGGCAAACAAGCAGAAACACACACTACACTGGACGCATTACGACATGAAATTAAAAGTTAAAACAAATGACCTGGAGCATGGATGAAACTTGACTTGTCCCTGGTTGCTCAGTGGCTACACTGGGACCGTCAGACGCCGTTGCCGCCGTGCCGGCCCCTGCGCCGCTTCGTGCGGTGTGCCATGCCTTTGTCTCTCTCAAAACTATGGGGATTGGGGAATGAGGAAGATAAAGTGGAGAAGAAATCGAATTGGATGAACAGTAAGTAACTTAGAAGAATACATATGAGGTGAAGGGGATTGTACTGTGAGTGATTTCTCGTGAATCAGTAAATCATGATCTCCATCAAAATAACTGGAAATCTCACCGGGAGAGCGCTGCAGCTACGCATCGTCGGCAGCGGTTATTGGGGACATCCGGACATGGTCGACGGAGAACGAGGAGACAAAAGGAGAAATCGATGCGATAGAGTCAATGCGGCCGGTCTCCTTTTCTTTAGCGATAGCTGGTGGGCGGTGGCTGCTGCATGGGCTTGCCTAGCGCAGAGCCCTGGCGTATGTTATGTACACGCAATGTTTCCAAAGGGAGAAGACCTCGCATGGGCTGCTTTTGATTTGGACAGAAGAATTAACGTAACTATCAACCTGTACGCTTGTACATAACATAGGGGGCCCCTAGCGATCGGGGGCCCTGTGCAGCCGCACTGGGTGCACAGGCTCAGGGCCGGCCCTGCGGCTCAGATCTATCGTGTTGGAGTTTGCATCTTGACAGGAGGCCATGGTGCCTTGGGTCTTGCAGGTGGAAGGCGTGGATGGGGGATTTCGGAGGAGCTGCATTACGCGGTAGTTGGGTCGGTCGGCTAAGCGTGGGTGGGATGCTACCCCATGGGTGGCGGGCGAGGTTGTTAACTCCAGATCAGGCGGCGGCGACGCTTTAGCGTCCCTTCTTTCTTGAAGGCGCCATCTTAGGAGCCTAGTGTCTTGTTGTGGCCCGGGTGTGGCTGGTTGGCGGAGTTAGCGTTGCATGTTGATGGTGTCTTGGCTCCGTTGGGTGCTTGTGTTTGCCTGGCTTCTCCTTGCTTGGATTTCATGTTGTCTCGTATCATTTCCTGCTCTAGGGTGAGCTGCTGCATCTTTCGATGTTACAACACTCTTTGATCCGGAGCAAAAGGGCAGGGGTCCCTCTTTGAAAGTGGTGACGGACGGTGCCTCAGCAACAAGGCACATTTGCTATGGTAGATGGCAACATGCTCTCTTTAGCGGCGATCTTTGATACTTGGACGTGGCTTTTGCTTCACCGACAATCAGCATCCCTTTCAGCTTACTTGGTGTTGGAGAATCCTCGAGCAGAGTGTCTAGTTTTTTTTTTTTTTTGCTTGTTGTTCCTTTGCTTTGTAAGCTGGTTTCCTCGGCATCTCTTACTCTGATGACCGTATGGATTTATTAGTTTAAAGCTGGGCGTCTGTGTCTTAATGTTAAAATTTTGTGTCGTAAACTGCAAATGGCATGTCAGTGCCACAACAATTGTACATTTCCTTCAAATGATAAAACATGATAGTCAGACAGCGAAATCTATCTTGAAATGCAACCCGAGGAGTACAATCCCTTAAGAGTATGCTTATCCTAGGAAAAGGAAGTAGAGATAGACGGGAACTAACTCTTCAGCTCCTAGAAAAAATTGAATTACATCCAACACGTGCAATATCCACCTTGGTGACATGTCTAAGGAGGCAGCATTTCCTAACCAATTCTTTGACAGCATCATGGGGCGGTGTTCCTCATTTGTGTCTTGTTGATCAAGAACTTGCTCCTGTTGTACATTCACATAAATAAAGAGAGTTAGATCACAGGACATGCATCCTATACTAAGGAACACTGACAAGGACAATTTACAAGGTAGAAAAATATAAAGCTCCAGTAGAAACACTCCCCATCTCCTTCCATTGTCCTAATTTCTGAATAGTCTTTACAAAAGCAGACAAGAGAATTTAAGTTACTCTGATTAGAACAAGGAAACAACAGATCTAAAGTGTGGTGGATATATTTTATTTTTTGCAACAATAGATCTAAAATGTGATTTTGTTTTGTTTTGTTTTGCTTCTAGTTTTCTGGTTTGCACATTCTCCTACATGGTTGGAACTACTAATAAATGTAAGTGATAGCATTGATTGGTCAAATAAATTTTGGATCCGGAGCTAGTTAAATAAATATAATTTGCATTAAACTGTTATATTCTTGTCTAATTTATTTTATTATACACCTTCCCCATTACACATTTAGCATTGTTAATCAAATATGAAATGTTACTAATATTAAATTTATCATTCTTTTAGTCGCCATATATATTAATTATTAGAGTTATGTTATGCTAAACAATTGTATTTTATAACAAAACTATGTTATTTTCTATTATGAAAACATTGAAAACGTGTACGCATACTTATTTTTTGCAACTCCATTAATATTTAAATACATTTAATGGTTGGGTAGATATATCTATTTCGGTATTTCCTAACTAATATCTTAATAGGGAGATTTCTAGTGTATAATTATGCTAGGACTTTTTTTGAATTTTAGAATATAAATTAAACGGTTTGCTTGACTGTCTACCGGTTTTCTATGGTCAGACGTGTCTTACAACTTACAGTGTGTTCAATAATAATTCGAGGATGCATGCATTATTTATACACGGTATTGAAAAGTACTGATAACTAACTACTTTAAAATTATGAATTCTCCAAATTTCTCTTATACACAACTTAACTTGCTACGCTCATTAAGATGACTTTTATATACACAACTTTTCATGCCAGTTTTTCAAAAATATGCATAATATTAAAATCTAAATCTAGTTACCTTCGTTTTCACTACAACGATGGGAGCTTTAGTCGGAGATATACTGTTGACGTTTGAGGGAACGATGGTTGGACTCCCATCGGATACGTGTTAATATAGCGTGAGAAGAACCCTCACGATGGTATACAATAGGTACGTATGTGTTGGAGATATGCCCAAGAGGCAATAATAAAAGTGGTTATTATATATCTTTGTGTTTATGATAAATGTTTATATACCATGCTATAATTGTATTAACCGAAACATTGATACATGTGTGTTATGTAAACAAACAAATGAGTCCCTTGTAAGCTTCTTAACTAGCTTGTTGATTAATAGATGATTAGTTTCATAATCATGAACATTGGATGTTATTAATGACAAGGTTATATCATTATATGAATGATATAATGGACACACCCAATTAAGCGTAGCATAAGATCACGTCATTAAGTTATTTGCTATAAGCTTTCGATACATAGTTACCTAGTCCTTATGACCATGAGATCATGTAAATCACTTATACCGGAAAGGTACTTTGATTACATCAAACGCCACTGCGTAAATGGGTGGTTATAAAGGTGGGATTAAGTATCCGGAAAGTATGAGTTGAGGCATATGGATCAACAGTGGGATTTGTCCATCCCGATGACGGATAGATATACTCTGGGCCCTCTCGGTGGAATGTCGTCTAATGTCTTGCAAGCATATGAATAAGTTCATAAGAGACCACATACCACGGTACGAGTAAAGAGTACTTGTCGGGAGACGAGGTTGAACAAGGTATAGAGTGATACCGATGATCAAACCTCGGACAAGTAAAATATCGCGTGACAAAGGGAATTGGTATCGTATGTGAATGGTTCATTCGATCACTAAGTCATCGTTGAATGTGTGGGAGCCATTATGAATCTCCAGATCCCGCTATTGGGTATTGGTCGGAGTGAGTACTCAACCATGTCCGCATAGTTCGCGAACCGTAGGGTGACACACTTAAAGTTGGATGTTGAAATGGTAGAACTTAAATATGGAATGGAGTTCGAATATTTGTTCGGAGTCCCGGATGAGATCCCGGACATCACGAGGAGTTCCGGAATGATCCGGAGAATAAGATTCATATATAGGATGTCATTTTATGTGTTTGAAAATGATTCAGAAGGTTCTATGGAAGGTTCTAGAAGGTTCTAGAAAAGTCCGGAAGAAACCGCTAAGGAAGGAGGAGTCCCG
The DNA here is from genome assembly GCF_022539505.1 of Lolium rigidum. NCBI lineage: Eukaryota > Viridiplantae > Streptophyta > Magnoliopsida > Poales > Poaceae > Lolium > Lolium rigidum. The sequence continues at coordinate 266,075,090 of NC_061514.1, forward strand.
GAGGGACTCCACCTCCCATGGCCGGCCAACCCTAAGGGGGAGGAGTCCCAAGTGGACTCCCCAAGGTGGCCGGCCACCCCTCACATGGAAGGGGGGAATCCCACCTCAAGTGGGATTCCCACCTTGGGTAGGTTTCCCTATCACATGGAAGGTTTTGGGTTCGGGTCTTATTCGGAGACTTGTAGTCCAACACTTGGGGCTTCCACCTATATAATGAGAGGCCAAGGGGAGGGGGCCGACCACCCCAAGACCACAACCTGGCCGCCCCCCTTGAGTGGCCGGCCACCCCCTCCCAAACCCTAGCCGCCCCCCTCTCCTCCATAGCTCCCGCGTGCTTTAGCGAAGCTCCGCCGGAGTTCTCCACCGCCACCGACACCACGCCGTCGTGCTGCCAGATTCAAGAGGAGCTATGCTGGCATGAAGTTGGCGTGGGAGATAGAAATCTTTGTGGTGTAACTTTTCTTCAGGTCCCCGGCAACGGCGCCAGAAATTTGCTTGATGCGTGTAATTGACACGTCCGTTGGCAACCCCAAGAGGAAGGTGTGATGCGCACAGCGGCAAGTTTCCCTCAGTAAGAAACCAAGGTTTAATCGAACCAGTAGGAGTCAAGAAGCACGTTGAAGGTTGATGGCGGCGGGATGTAGTGCGGCGCAACACCGGAAGATTCCGGCGCCAACTTGGAACCTGCACAACACAACCAAAGTACTTTGCCCCAACGAAACAAGTGAGGTTGTCAATCTCACCGGCTTGCTGTAACAAAGGATTAACCGTATTGTGTGGAAGATGATTGTTTGCAAGAAAACAGTAAAGAACAAGTATTGCAGACAGATTTGTATTTCGAGTATAAAAGAATGGACCGGGGTCCACAGTTCACTAGAGGTGTCTCTCCCATAAGATAAAAGCATGTTGGGTGAACAAATTACAGTCGGGCAATTGACAAATAGAGAGGGCATAACAATGCACATACATGTCATGATAAATATAGTGAGATTTAATTGGGCATTACGACAAAGTACATAGACCGCCATCCAACTGCATCTATGCCTAAAAAGTCCACCTTCAGGTTACCATCCGAACCCCTTCCAGTATTAAGTTGCAAAGCAACAGACAATTGCATTAAGTATTGCGCGTAATGTAATCAATAACTACATCCTCGGACATAGCATCAATGTTTTATCCCTAGTGGCAACAGCACATCCATAACCTTAGGGTTTCATCACTCCCTGCAGTTCACGGAGACATGAACCCACTATCGAGCATAAATACTCCCTCTTGGAGTTACTAGCATCAACTTGGCCGAGCCTCTACTAATAACGGAGAGCATGCAAGATCATAAACAACACATAGGTAATAACTTGATAATTAACATAACATGGTATTCTCTATCCATCGGATCCCGACAAACACAACATATAGCATTACGGATAGATGATCTTGATCATGTTAGGCAGCTCACAAGATCCAACAATGAAGCACAATGAGGAGAAGACAACCATCTAGCTATCGCTATGGACCCATAGTCCGGGGGTGAACTACTCACTCATCACTCCGGAGGCGACCATGGCGGTGAAGAGTCCTCCGGGAGATGAATCCCCTCTCCGGCGAGGGTGGCGGAGGAGATCTCCCAGAATCCCCCGAGATGGGATTGGCGGCGGCGGCGTCTCTGGAAGGTTTTCCGTATCGTGGCTCTCGGTACTGGGGTTTTCGCGACGGAGGCTTTAAGTAGGCGGAAGGGCAACGTGGGGGGCCACACGAGGGCCCCACACCACAGGTCGGCGCGGCCAGGGCCTGGGCCGCGCCGCCCTATGGTGGCGGCGCCTCGTGGCCCCACTTCGACTCCTCTTCGGTCTTCGGAAGCTTCGTGGCAAAATAGGACCTCGGGCGTTGATTTCGTCCAATTCCGAGAATATTTCGTTACTAGGATTTCTGAAACCAAAAACGACGAGAAAACAGCAATCGGCTCTTCGGCATCTTGTTAATAGGTTAGTTCCGGAAAATGCACGAATATGACATAAAGTGTGCATAAAACATGTAGATATCATCAATAATGTGGCATGGAATATAAGAAATTATCGATACGTCGGAGACGTATCAGCATCCCCAAGCTTAGTTCCGCTCGTCCCGAGCAGAGTAAAACGATAACAAAGATAATTTCTGAAGTGACATGCCATCATAACCTTGATCATACTATTTGTAAACATATGTAATGAATGCAGCGATCAAAACAATGGTAATGACATAAGTAAACAAGTGAATCATAAAGCAAAGACTTTTCATGAATAGTACTTCAAGACAAGCATCAATAAGTCTTGCATAAGAGTTAACTCATAAAGCAATAAATCAAAGTAAAGGTATTGAAGCAACACAAAGGAAGATTAAGTTTCAGCGGTTGCTTTCAACTTATAACATGTATATCCCATGGATAATTGTCAACATAGAGTAATATAACAAGTGCAATATGCAAGTATGTAGGAATCAATGCACAGTTCACACAAGTGTTTGCTTCTTGAGGTGGAGAGAGATAGGTGAACTGACTCAACATAAAAGTAAAGAGAATGGTCCTTCAAAGAGGAAAGCATCGATTGCTATATTTGTGCTAGAGCTTTTATTTTGAAAACATGAAACAATTTTGTCAACGGTAGTAATAAAGCATATGAGTTATGAAAATTATATCTTACAAGTTGCAAGCCTCATGCATAGTATACTAATAGTGCCCGCACCTTGTCCTAATTAGCTTGGACTACCGGATCATCGCAATACACATGTTTTAACCAAGTGTCACAATGGGGTACCTCCATGCCGCATGTACAAAGGTCTAAGGAGAAAGCTCGCATTTTGTATTTCTCGCTTTTGATTATTCTCAACTTAGACATCCATACCGGGACAACATGGACAACAGATAATGGACTCCTCTTTAATGCATAAGCATGTGACAACAATTATTATTCTCATATGAGATTGAGGATATATGTCCAAAGCTGAAACTTCCACCATGAATCATGGCTTTAGTTAGCGGCCCAATGTTCTTCTCTAACAATATGCATGCTCCAACCATTAAGGTGGTAGATCTCTCTTACTTCGAGACAAGACGGACATGCATAGCAACTCACATGATATTCAACAAAGAATAGTTGATGGCGTCCACAGAAGCATGGTTATCGCACAACAAGAAACTTAATAAGAGATAAAGTGCATAAGTACATATTCAATACCACAATAGTTTTTAAGCTATTTGTCCCATGAGCTATATATTGCAAAGGTGAATGATGGAATTTTAAAGGTAGCACTCAAGCAATTTACTTTGGAATGGCGGATAAATACCATGTAGTAGGTAGATATGGTGGACACAAATGGCATAGTGGTTGGCTCAAGGATTTTGGATGCATGAGAAGTATTCCCTATCGATACAAGGTTTAGGCTAGCAAGGTTATTTGAAACAAACACAAGGATGAACGGTGCAGCAAAACTCACATAAAAGACATATTGTAAACATTATAAGACTCTACACCGTCTTCCTTGTTGTTCAAAACTCAATACTAGATATTATCTAGACTCTAGAGAAACCAAATATGCAAACCAAATTAGCAAGCTCTAAGTGTTTCTTCATTAATGGGTGCAAAGTATATGATGCAAGAGCTTAAACATAAGCACAACAATTGCCAAGTATCAAATTATCCAAGACATTTTAGAGTTACTACATGTAGTATTTTCCAATTCCAACCATATAACAATTTAACGAAGAAGAAACTTCGCCATGAATACTATGAGTAGAGCCTAAGGACATACTTGTCCATATGCTACATCGGAGCGTGTCTCTCTCCCACAAAGTGAATTCTAGGATCCATTTTATTCAAACAAAACAAAAACAAAAACAAACCGACGCTCCAAGCAAAGTGCATAAGATGTGACGGAATAAAAATATAGTTTCGGGGGAGGAACCTGATAATGTTGTCGATGAAGAAGGGGATGCCTTGGGCATCCCCAAGCTTAGACGCTTGAGTCTTCTTAGAATATGCAGGGGTGAACCACGGGGGCATCCCCAAGCTTAGAGCTTTTAATCTCCTTGATCATATTGTATCATACTCCTCTCTTGATCCTTGAAAACTTCCTCCACACCAAACTCGAAACAACTCATTAGAGGGTTAGTGCACAATAAAAATTAACATGTTCAGAGGTGACACAATCATTCTTAACACTTCTGGACATTGCATAAAGCTACTGGACATTAATGGATCAAAGAAATTCATCCAACATGCAAAAGTGGCAATGCGAAATAAAAGGCAGAATCTGTCAAAACAGAACAGTCCGTAAAGATGGATTTTATTAGGGCACCAGACTTGCTCAAATGAAAATGCCCAAATTGAATGAAAGTTGCGTACATATCTGAGGATCACTCACGTAAATTGGCTTAATTTTCTGAGTTACCTACAGAGAATTAGACCCAGATTTGTGACAGCAAAGAAATCTGTTTCTACGCGATAATCCAAATCTAGTATTTACTTTACTATCAAAGACTTTACTTGGCACAACAAAACATAAAACTAAGATAAGGAGAGGTTGCTACAGTAGTAAACAACTTCCAAGACTCAAATATAAAACAAAAATACTGTAGTAAAAACATGGGTTGTCTCCCATAAGCGCTTTTCTTTAACGCCTTTCAGCTAGGCGCAGAAAGTGTATATCAAGTAACATCAAGAGACGAAGCATCAACATCATAATTTGTTCTAATAATAGAATCAAAAGGTAACTTCATTCTCTTTCTAGGGAAGTGTTCCATACCTTTCTTGAGAGGAAATTGATATTTAATATTACCTTCCTTTATATCAATAGTAGCACCAACGGTTCGAAGAAAAGGTCTTCCCAATATAATGGGGCAAGATGCATTGCATTCAATATCCAAGACAACAAAATCAACGGGGACAAGGTTATTGTTAACCATAATATGAACATTATCAACTTTCCCCAAAGGTTTCTTTTAGCATTATCAGTCGAGATTAACATCCGGATAACGATTTTTCAATGGTGGCAAGTCAAGCATATCATAGACTTTCTTAGGCATAACGAAATACTTGCACCAAGATCACATAAAGCATTACAATAAAAATCTTTGACCCTCATTTTAATGATGGGCTCCCAACCATCTTCTAGCTTTCTAGGAATAGAAGTTTCAAGTTTTAGTTTCTCTTCTCTAGCTTTTATGAGAGCATTTGTAATATGTTTTGTGAAAGCCAAGTTTACAGCGCTAGCATTGGGACTTTTAGCAAGTTTTTGTAAGAACTTTATAACTTCAGAGATGTGGCAATCATCAAAATCTAAATCATTACAATTTAAAGCAATGGGATTATCATCCCCAAGGTTGGAAAAAATTTCAGCAGTTTTATCACAGGCAGTTTCAGCGAGTTTTAGCAGTTTCGGGTAATTTTGCGCGCTTTGCACTAGGAGTGGAAACATTGCCAACACCAATTATTTTATCATTAACCATTAGAAAATTTTGTAACACTTTCTTGGAAATC
>NC_061514.1:266080702-266090865 GCF_022539505.1 Lolium rigidum
ATGTATAGGAGTGGTATACTATACCATACCCTATACATATAGTATTACAACTCTAACAGCCCCCCTTAATCTGAACCTTGAGAAAGGTTGAGATTACGCCTAAACTCAGCTTGTAATTTGACAGGTAACACTTTAGTGAAACCATCTGCAACTTGATCTTTGCTGGAGATAAACCTGACCTCTAATAACTTCTTTGCAACTCGTTCACGAACAAAATGAAATCTATTTTAATATGTTTGGTGCGGGCATGAAAGACAGGATTCACCGATAAATATGTAGCTCCAAGATTATCACACCAGAGGCATGGCTTTTGCTGAAGAGATATACCAAGTTCACGAACTAAAGCTTCAACCCAAATTAACTCAGTTGTGGCATTGGCAAGTGCCTTGTATTCAGCCTCAGTACTGGAACGAGAAACAGTAGCTTGTTTGCGAGAACTCCAAGAAATTAAGTTAGGACCAAAAAATATTGCAAAGCCTCCCGTAGAGCGACGATCATCAAGACAACCAGCCCAGTCTGCGTCTGAAAAAGCACTAAGGAGCGTAGAGGTAGACTTCTGAAATGTAATACCAGTATGTAGAGTACCCTTGATATACCGTAAAATTCTTTTAGCCACTGTCCAGTGAGCAGTAGTAGGAACATGAAGATACTGACAAACTTTATTAACTGAAAAGGCCAAGTCAGGACGTGTCAATGTGAGATATTGGAGAGCACCAACAATACTGCGATAATTACTGCTGTCCTTGGAGCCAAGAGGTGAACCATCAGTCAATGATAATGGATCTGTAGTAGATAATGGTGTAGGAGTAGGTGTGCACTTTGTCATATTGACACGTGCTAAAAGATCAGCAGCATATTTGGCCTGAGTAAGAACAAGACCTTCAGCACCACGTGTGACTTCAATGCCTAAGAAATAATGGAGGTCTCCCATATCCTTAACGGCAAAATTTTCACCCAATTGGCGCAAGAGCATAGAAATAGCATGATCTGATGAGCTAGTGATAATAATGTCATCAACATAAATGCGGACAAATATAGCGATACCTGACTGTTGATATAGAAATAGAGAGGTGTCTGCCTTGGAAGGAACAAAACCAAACTCAGTCAATTTGGAACTGAGACGAGAGTACCAGGCTCGAGGGGCTTGTTTCAAACCATAGAGAGCTTTATCAAGTTTACAAATATAGTGCGGAACACGTGAATCTTCAAACCCAGGAGGTTGTTTCATATAAACTTCCTCTTCCAGAATGCCATGGAGAAACGCATTCTTAACGTCTAGCTGTCACAAACTCCACCCTTTAGACACAGAGATGGCTAAAACAAGACGAATTGTAGCAACTTTAACCACGGGACTGAAAGTATCCTCGTAATCAAGACCATACCGTTGTTTGAAACCTTTTGCAACAAGACGTGCTTTGTAGCGTTCAATAGTACCATCAGATTTTCGTTTGATACCATAGACCCATTTGCAGTCAATAAGGTTTTTGTGAGTGCTTGGAGGAACAAGGTGCCACGTTTTATTTTCCATGAGCGCACTGTACTCTTCGGTCATAGCCTGTTTCCAATTATCATCAGCGAGAGCTTCTTGAAGCTTAGTGGGTTCACCTGTAGATGTAAGTAACCCATACCGAATAGTGCCATCAGTATAAACCTTGGGATTTGTGATACCTTTTTGTAGGCGTGTACGTGGTTCACGGACATGTACAGGAGAAGACGCAGGTACACTTGTCGTAGAAGATCCTGCTGAGGAAGGACTGTCCGGCGGCACACTTGATCCGGCTGGACTTGGTGATGGTGATACAGCCACAGACGATGCAGGTGACGAGGTGGCTTCCTCACTTTGACTCGACAGAGAATAATCGCCCGACGAGGATTCCTCCAGGCTGCTGTTGGCGGGAGAATCTCCCTGGGAGCCTGTGTTAATCACTTGATGATGAGTGCTAGTTGGGTCGGCCATTGAAGACGTTATTTCAGGCTGCTGTAAAACAGGATTTGGACCAAATTGCTGTAGTTCTTGCTCGGAAACATGAACAGGGTTAGTAATAGGCACAGGTGGCAAAGTATCATCAATATGCATACCCTCATTACATGCGGAAGAAGACAAATGCAAGGGTAACAAAAGAATTTCAGAGCGGAGTTGAGCACCGGCATTTGGATGAAGAGATTTGAAAGGAAAAATTTGTTCATCGAACACAACATCTCGAGAAATATAAACACGTCCAGTGGAGACATCTAGACATTTGACCCCTTTGTGAAGAGGGCTATATCCCAGACAAACGAAACGCAAGTTTGCGTGTATTGTATGGGCGAAGATTAGGCCAACAGGCACACCCAAAAATGCAAAGAGAGTCATAATTGGGCGTAACACTAAGAAGTTTTTCAGTAGGAGTCTCAAGATTAAGGACCTTAGTGGGTAACATATTGATGAGAAAAGTGGCGGTAAGGAATGCTTCATCCCAAAATTTGAGTGGCATAGAGGCATTGGCGAGCAAAGCAAGGCCAACTTCAACAATATGACGATGTTTGCGCTCAGCCGAACAATTTTGTTGGTGAGCATGAGGACAAGAAACATGATGGGTAATCCCAACACGTTGAAGAAGGCATGGAGTTTTTCATATTCACCACCCCAATCAGTTTGCATGGTAATAATTTTGCGACCAAATTCACGTTCAACAAGTTGTTGAAAATTAAGAAATACTTGATAAACATCAGAACGCTTCTTAAGCAAATAGATCCAAGTAAATTTACTATAATCATCGATGAAGCTTACATAATATGAGTGCTTGCCAACAGAGACAGGAGCGGGGCCCCATACATCAGAAAACACTTGCTCTAAAGGAACAGTGGATACACTAGTGGAGAGAGGATAGGGTAATTGGTGACTCTTCGCTTGTTGACAAGGATCACAAATGTATGGATTTATTTCAGGGGAATAATCTAGTTTATTTTTCCTAAGAACTTGTTGAACAATAAATGAAGATGGATGCCCTAGACGACAATGCCATGTAGATGAAGAAGGCTTGGCGGTGATGAAGGCATGCTTGGAAGACATGGACCTCTAAACATGACGCGTTTCGTGGCCTGATCCTTAATCAAAAAGAAAAATGGGTGAAACTCAACAAAGGCATTATTGTCTAGAGCAATCTTATGAGTAGATAATAAACTTTTGGAAGCACTAGGAACATGTAGGATATTGCGAAGATGCATGGAACTATGAGGGGTATGCAAAATTGAATGACCAATATGCTGAATTGCCATACCTTGACCACTCGCATTGTGGACTTGATCACGTCCATGATAATGATCATGCAGGTGTAGCTTGTTCAAGTCGCTAGTAATGTGATCGGTGGCACCGGTATCCATGTACCAGTTTGTATCCACACCATACGCACCTTTGCGCTCCGTGTGAGAGTCATCATCATCTCCATCCTCGCGATCCGAGTAGCGCCACCAACATTGGTTTGCAAGATGGCCAAGTTTCTTACAAATTTGACACTCAACATCCAAAAAAGGGGTAGGAATCCTTCCACGGCCACGACCACGCCCCCCTTGCTGAGCACCGAGGGCCTCCATAGTTGCCACGATAGAAGTCCGGGCCACCGCCAAAGGGGCCACGGTATTCATGACCACCACCATAGTTCGCACGAGGGTCACGATAGTCACGGTACTCAGTGTTGCCACGAAAATCATTGCTGCCAGGTGCAGCACGGTACTGATCATTACCCCCTCGAGGGTTGGTGTTGGGACGGATTGGACGACCACGGCCACGAGCTACTGCATTTGCGGATGACTGAAAAGATGTAGCGTCTTGACCGGTTTCAGAAAGCATGGACTGGCATTGATCATAAGCAGTGAGTTGCGAACACATGTCAGAAAGCGTAGTGCTTGGTACAGCGTTGATGGATGCAACAAAGGGAGTGTAGTCACCGCCTAAGCCATTAAGTATATAACCCTTTAGCTCATCATCATCTATCTTTTTGCCGGCCGCTGCGAGCTCAAGGGCAAAACCCTTCATCTTGGTAATGAATTTATCAGCCTTCATGTCCAGTTTTTTTGTATTGGCAAGGGAACCACGAAGTGTGTTGATATGTGCCTTGGACTGAGACGCGAAGAGCTCCCCAATAGAGGACCAGACCTCAGCACAATGTTCTACACCGAGCACATGAGAAAGAATATCAGGGGACAACATTTTCAACAGCCAACTCAAGACTTGCTGATCACGTACAACCCACAAAGCATATGCAGGATTGGGGATGGTCACCGGTTTCTTGTCTTCATCTAGAGCCTCCAGAGTTTTACACGGCGCAGCGTCGGAACCGTCAAGCAATCCCATGACAAGAGCACCGCGAACAGCGGGCAAAACTTGCATCTTCCACAGAAGAAAAATTTTCCGTGTTAGTTTGTCCGTAGGGGGCGAGCCAAGGGCAGAAGCCATGGTTGTTGTCACTGATGAGGAAGCCATCAGGGGAAGGAGGTCGGGTTGTTGGAGAAGTCTTGCACGATCAGATCGGGAGCAGACTTTCTGGGAGACGCAGATTGGGATCAGCGACCCAAGTTTTTTTGCTTTTCTTCTTGACGATCGGAGCTAGCGATCTCTGCCGATCGAGACTAGCGATCAATTTTCCTTTCTTCTTGAGATCGATCGGTTGTAGCAGAACCAATCTAGGTTTTCGGGGATCGAGAGCTAGACGACGGGAAGAGACAGCTCTGATACCATGTTGACGTTTGAGGGAACGATGGTTGGACTCCCATCGGATACGTGTTAATATAGCGTGAGAAGAACCCTCACGATGGTATACAATAGGTACGTATGTATAGGAGTGGTATACTATACCATACCCTATACATACAGTATTACAACTCTAACAATGTACAACAATATAGCTAAACTCTTCATCCTCGATCAATTTGGTTTGATCCATTGTGATACGGTTTGTGGTGCATATTTGATTCTAAAAACGAGCGAAGCCTTTTCTAGATAATCATTAGTTTGTTGGAGATCTATACTTCTTATAAAACAAAACCTCACTAGGTGCAATTAATATTTGTCTATCTCAATATGCAAGCTATCCACATCACCTACTTCCTTAGCCAATCATTTTTTCACCTCATCCCACTAATAGTAGTCCTTATTTATTATCTATATCTACATGCAAGATATTTAGATTATTTATTTTTAACCATTAAACTAGCAATTTCATTCTTTTTATTTGCCCCTCGCTTGATAATATCGCACCCTCGTGCTATATCATTACATAGTTAAGTCATGCGCAACTAAATATTGCATATTCTATAGGAAAAAGTCTATTCTAAACCTTGAATTCGTAATGGTTCGGCGAATCAAACCCCCACGTCCAAATCCCTGTCGCTTGCACCCTGAACTAACAAATCCCGGTCCAAATCAAACTCCGAGACGAAAGCCAAACGGGAATCGGTGACGTGGCAATTAAAGGCTGGGACGCTCGCTCTGGGAGGCGCGGGAGTGAATAAAAGACCGGGCCGGCCCAGTGCAGCCCATCAGTCCACCTCGACGTCTCCGCTTTCCCTGGCTTTCCACCTTCTGTATGGCGACGAGAATGGCGACCGGCGGGTGATCGGCGGCGGTGCAACGAAACTGACGGCGCGGCGACGCGACGGAGGAGCGGGTAAGCATCTGCACCTTTACCCGCATCCTTTTCATGTGTGCCTCCCTTTATTTGTGTGAGTAGGGTTAGGGTTCATCTGTCCCTATTTTGAGCGCGATTACGATCTATGTAAAGATGGGTTTTTTTGTGAGTTTGCCATTGATTTGTTTGGGAGTAGAAACATTGGCTTAAAGTATTGCACATTGCTTGTTATTTCAGTTGAATCATGGACCCGAGCAAGGTTTTGACTGTCAGATTTTACTATGGAGGGGAGTTTGTCCGTATTGGGCCAAACATCGATTATGTTGGGGGAGATGAAGCTTTGTCAGAGATAGAGAGGGATAAACTCTCTCTGCAGAAAGTGAAAGGATTTGCCAAAGATCATTTAGAGTTAAAGAATTCTATGAAATTATATTTTCTGTTGCCTAGTAAAGAACTGATAATTGGGCTAGTGTTTCTGTTTGATGAGAGTGGCTGTTTGAGAATGGCTGATTACATTGATGTTGGAAGTGTGGCTGATGTGTACATTGAGTACCATGGTGAGGAAGATACTGATGACATCACGAGTGGAAGTGACTACAAAGATGATGAATTATGGGCAGAAGAAGCAGAAGAGCCTGATGGTGTAATGACAGTTGATTCACCTGATGTGTTCGTGACAGATGACACAGGTGTGGTCACTGACTTCATTTGCAGTCCAGTGAAGAAGAAGCAGTGCAATGCAAGGTCAACAGCAATATATGATGATGATGATGTTGTACTTACTGGCGCACCCATATCACAAGTTGATAATCCTACTCAACATCCAACAAATGCAGATGGAGCAAGTGAAAACTCAGAGTCTGATTCAGATAGTGATGTGGAATACATTCCACATAGTGAAGACAGTGGGGAAGATTCAAAGGTTGCTGAGCTGAGGAGGCATGCTAGAAAGTTTAAAAAAACAATGAGGGAATCGAAGAGTTGGATTGGAAAAGAAGCAACAGGACCTGTTCCAATTGAACTTATTGCCAATTTGGAGGATCAGCTAGGTCAGGAAGAGGAAAATTGGAACTATGAGTCATCTGACGAGGACTACAGCTATGATGAAAATTCAGATGGAGAAATAGTGAACACTACAAGAAAAGTTGCCATGGCCGACGAAGTTGAAGTCGCGCCGTGGTTGCTGGTGTACCATGGCCGACGATTTTTGGTCCCTCCGTGGTGCATGTCAAAACTTTTTTTTCTCGTTTTTGAGGCCACCTAGCCCGACGAAAGCGGCCGAAACGTCGCGTATGGTGGCCCGGGACGTGGTGCATCTCGAAATCTCGGGTTCGCCGGCCGAGTCAACGCAAATCCGCACCGCCGAGGGATGTAGGGCCCGGATGGCAGCCTCTCCGGCATTGTTTTTTTCTCGATCGCGCCATCTCGTTCAACGTTCTCCGATCGAGCCGTTTACGATGCAGGATCATGGGTCCCGCATGTCATCCTCTATGAACCAAAATTCTTTCTATTCTTGGATTTTTTTTGACCCCCGATTTCCGGCTACTTCCTTTTTCTTTTGATCCCTTGCCGCCTTGGAAACGTTGAGACCGCTGCTGCTAAATGGGACCCGCATGTCATCCTCTATGTGCAATCAACTTTCTTTTCTTGGAGTTTTTTTTGGCACCTCAAATTTGGTCACTTGCCTTTTTCTTTCGATCCCCTGCCACCTCTCAAACGGTGATACCGCTGCTGCTAACTGGGACCCGCATGTCATCCTCTATGCACTATAAAACTTTCTTTTCTTGAATTATTTTTGGCACCTCATATTTGGTCACTTACCTTTTTCTTTCGATCCCCTGCCGCCTCTCAAACGGTGATACCGCTGTTGCTAAATGGGACCCGCATGTCATCCTCTATGTACTATAAAACTTTCTTTTCTTGGAGTTTTTTTGGCACCTCAAATTTGGTCACTTGCCTTTTTCTTTCGATCCCCTGCCGCCTCTCAAACGGTGATACCGCTGCTGCTAACTGGGACCCGCATGTCATCCTCTATGTACTATAAAACTTTCTTTTCTTGAATTATTTTTGGCACCTCATATTTGGTCACTTACCTTTTTCTTTCGATCTCATGCCACGTTTGAAACGTTGAGGAACCTGCAGGCTCATGGGACCCGCATGTCATCCTCTATGTACTATAAAAGTTCATTTTCTTGGTTTTTTTTCACCCTCCGATTTTTGGCAATTTCTTTTTTCTTTTGATCCCCTGCCGCCTCTCAAACGGTGATACCGCTGCTTGCTAAATGGGACCCGCATGTCATCCTCTATGTACTATAAAACTTTCTTTTCTTGAATTATTTTTGGCTGCTCATATTTTTTCACTTGCCTTTTTCTTTCGATCCCCTGCCGCCTCTCAAATGGTGATACCGCTGCTGCTAAATGGGACCCGCATGTCATCCTCTATGTACTATAAAACTTTCTTTTCTTGAATTATTTTTGGCTCCCGATATTTTTTCACTTGCCTTTTTCTTTCGATCTCATGCCACGTTTGAAACGTTGAGAGACCTGCTGGCTCATGGGACCCGCATGTCATCCTCTATGTGCTATAAAAGTTTCCTTTGTTGGATTTTTTTTCACCCTCTGATTTTTGGCTTGCCTTTTTCTTTTGATCCCCTGCCCCCTTTGAAACGTTGAGTAAGCTGTTGGCTCAAGGGACCCGCATGTCATCCTCTATGTCCATCAACTTTCTTTTCTTGGATTTTTTTCACCCCTAATTACTAGCTACTTTCTTTTTCTTTTGATCTCAAGCCGCATTACAAACATTGAGACCGCTGCTGCAAAATGGGACCCACATGTCATCCTCTATGTACAATAAATCTTGGTTTATTTTTGGCTCCTGATATTTGGTCACTTGCCTTTTTCTTTCGATCTCATGCCACCTTTGAAACGTTGAGTAAGCTGCTGGCTCATGGGTCCCGCATGTCATCCTCTACGAACAATAAAAGTTTCCTTTCTTGGAGTTATTTTTGACCCCTAATTTCTCGGCTATTTGCCTTTTTCTTTTGATCCCCGCCCCCTTTGAAACGATGAGGACGCTCGTATGGTGGTCGGTCCCACATGTCATCCTCTATGAACAATAAAAGTTTCCTTCGGTGGATTTATTTTTGACCCCTAATTAATTTCTGGCTATTTCCTTTTTTTTCTTTTGATCCCTGCCGCCTTGGAATTGTTGAGAATGCTGCTGCCTCATTTTTCTTTTGGTCCTGTGCCGCCTTGGAAACGTTGAGACCGCTGCTACAAAATGGGACCCGCATGTCATCCTCTATGTACAATAAAGTTTCTTTTCTTGGATTATTTTTGGCTCCCGATATTATGTCACTTGGCTTTTTCTTTCGATCTCATGCCGACTTTGAAACGTTGAGGATGCTGCTGCCTCATGGGTCCCGCATGTCATCCTCTCATAACGATAAATGTTTTCTTTTCTTGTATTTTTTTACCAACTGATTTTTGGCTTTTTTTATTTTCGATCCTCGCCGCCTTTGAAACGTTGACGACGCTCGTCGGCTCATGGGTCCCCGATGTCACTTCTCCCGTACAAGAAACATGTGATATTTTATTTTGCGTACAATAAACGTTGTATTTCGCTCTGAGCTATTGCAAACGGATAAATTAAATCTTTATATCTACATAAACAAACTTATATGTTGAATCTCCTTGTTTTTTGTTTTTGCGAAGCATAGGACTTTCCTGTTTTTTTTTTGAGAAAAATTCGACCTTTCCTGTTTTGGAGTGGGCTGAAATTGTACGAGTCAAAAGGCCCAGCAGGATAGTTCGAAGGCCCAGATGTCCAGATACAGCCCAATTGAAATCTTTCTTTTCTTGGATTTTTTTCACACCCTGATTTCTGGCTACTTCATTTTTCTTTCGGTCCTGTGCCGCCTTGGAAGCGTTGAGACCGCTGCTATAAAATGGGACCCGCATGTCATCCTCTATGTACAATAAAGTTTCTTTTCTTGGATTATTTTTGGCTCCTGATATTATGTCACTTGCCTTTTTCTTTCAATCTCATGCCGACTTTGAAACGTTGAGGAAGCTGCTGGCTCATGGGTCCCGCATGTCATCCTCTATGAACAATAAAAGTTTCCTTTGTTGGATTTATTTTTTTCCCCTAATTTCGGGCTATTTGCCTTTTTCTTTTGATCCCCTGCCCCCTTTGAAACGATGACGACGCCGCTGGCAAGTCGGTCCCACATGTCATCCTCTATGAACAATAAAAGTTTCCTTTGATGGATTTATTTTTGACCCTAATTAATTTCTGGCTATTTCCTTTTTCTTTTGATCCCCTGCCGCCTTGAAATAGTTGAGGATGCTGCTGCCTCATGGGTCCCGCATGTCATCCTCTCAGAAAGGTAAATGTTTCTTTTCTTGAATTTGTTTACCAACTGATTTTTGGCTTATTTTTTCTTTCGATCTCCTGCCACCTTTAAAACGTTGACGACGCTGTCGGCTCATGGGTCCCCAATGTCGGTGTTGTGGGTATACTTCATGGGTGTACCATCGACGGTGCCTAGATCCGGC
>NC_061514.1:266090965-266138184 GCF_022539505.1 Lolium rigidum
GCGACCATCTTTGTTCCGATACCGTGAGACCCCGACCCCGACCATGATCCGTATTTTCTAAATATGTTATTTAACATGTGCATCAAAATCATCTTGTCGCATCATATATACATGGTGCATCGCATATGTGGGTTCGGGTTGATAGTGAACCACCTAATAAAAATAAATATGGAATTGTGCGGGAATTATTTATTGTGTCCCGGTTCCATTTAAATTTGCGTAGCTCACCCATGCCATGTCTTGCCATGCTAATCAAAATTTAATATGCGGGGTAGATAAATAACTTGAACCATATAATTGTGTGTCGGAATTCTGATTCCGCTTAAATTTGATAAGTTGCATTGCACCATTGTTGCCATGCCATGCATATCATATCAACATCATGCCGATTCTTTTGCTGTTGTTGTAAATTGTGCATCCGTTGTTTGTCTAGTGCTTCGCTTCTTCACGGATAGGGCGTTGAGTTGAAGCGAGCTACGCCCAGTTCTCCGGATGTTCCTCAGCAAGCTTTAACAGGCAAGCATTTCCCCTATACTCCTGTCCCTGCAGGAGTCGCTCACCTATTTTATTTTGCCTTCTCCCTCATGCTATCCTTAAGTTGCGTTCTTGTCACGTGTCCCTTCCACGTGTTACCTCAAGCAGCCCATATTGCCACCACCACCTCCTACAGCTATTGTTTGGTTATCGAGTCTGCCCTTGCGAGTCGTAGTGCATGCTAGTGCTGCCTTATCTTGTTACCGTTGTTGTTATCTTATCGGGTTATATGTTGGGAAGAATCATGGTTACTCTAGTTATTGATATTTGTTTAGCGGAGGCATCGGTGGGTCAGCTGATCGTTTTATGACGGCTCACTTGTGTTTCCTAAATATCTTAGGACCCCGAGTTCTTGTTATCTGTTCCGAGACTGAGCGCTCTAACCACACGTGGGTATGCTTACCGGGTCTCCCTCGACCACTCGCCGGAATCTATAGCTTTGTCCAGTGGCCACAACTAGTTTGAATGTTTGTTTTGTTTCTCCCGGGCGTGCAAGCTTGTTTCTTTGTGGTCAGATGATATGATGTTACTTTTGGGGAAGCCATGTTGCCTTGTAACCCCGTCGTCTCTTGCACGCTCGTAGGCGCGGTACGTATTGCTGAAGATGGATTCACCCTGCGGGCACTGTTTCCATCCGAAAGCCGTAGACGCAAACAGCTAAGTCCGCTTCGGAGCACGGCCGGACTTCGATACGGGTTAACTTAGTTAGGTGGCTTCCTGGACATTGTTGTAGTGAAGGAGAGTGCGTGTCGTGATATCCACCTGTCATAAGTGGTTTGATCGTGCGTGTGGGCACATTTGGGCACCCCTGCAGGGTTACAATCTTATCGATAAGCCGTGTCCGCGGTTATGGACGACTTGGAGCTGTATGACTCGATCATAGACAACTTACACCTGTTGTTTCAATCATAATAACTTGTGTAGTAAGTTAGCACAACTTCAATAATAAATGGTTAAAACTTTACAACCGTGTGGGTGCCTTTGTAAGTACTTCTTTGCGAAGGGGGAAAGTATCGGCTGTGTTATGTTTGCAGAGTATAGAACTGTTAGTTGTGCGCTCTCTCACCTTCTCTGATTAGACGACTGTTGTAGAGTGTCTCTATAGGTTTTTAGTGCTTGCGCGCTGCCGCTTAACCCCACCATATTGCCTATGACGTTCCTCTTGCGTCCTCTAAGTCCCCTGCGTGCCTCAAGTACAAAGGACGACTGGTTGACGAATGCTTATACGTCTTGAAGTCTTGTTAAGTACGAACCCGTACTTATTGCTGCTTCTACGGGATATAACCGGGCAGGTATGAAGATATGTTCGATGAAGATGACGTTAGCAAGGTTACCCTTCCGGCTTGGCCCCGGCAGGGTTATGGACGCCACTGGTTATCTTCAGGACTCTTAGTCCAATTTGTATCTTGTCCGTACTCGGATGTATTCGATCTTCTGTATGATTTGGATCTTTGTATTGTATATTTGTATCTTGACTCGTGGATTCGTTGTTGTAATATATGTCTTCTTGTGGGCTCTATTGTAATCCTGTTGTAATGTTACCGCTCGTGTTAATTCCTCTGGCATCACGTGTGTGATTCATCGCGCACGTCGTGTCGGAGGGCGTCTCAGAATCGATATCGTGCGGATTTCGGCGGGTTCGCTCGGGATCCTCTTGGTACCGGTTCCGGGCGTCACAAGTTGGTATCGTAGCCTGCAGTTGACGGTACCCCACTAGTCCAGCCTGTAGGATAACCTTGCCAACGGACGTTTTGTCTAGTGTCAAAAACTATTTTCTAAAACTCGTTGGATAGATCTGATTAGCTCTGTTTTTTTTCTCCTTACCTATATTCTTTCTCCTCTTATCTTTGCGAGTTTGGAGTCTTCTCTCTTATCTGTGTTCTTCGAGTCCTAGGCTTCCACGTGGGTTGGACGATCTCTGCCTTAACCCAATAGGACCGACCTCTGAAGACCTTCCGGCAGAAGAACATCACCGACGACAACCTTGTCTTCTCCGATTGATATCATCCTTATTTTGTGATCCCTCTTCAAGTCCTAGTGCTTTGACTCCGTCGAATCTCCGCTAACGATGCTTGTCGAGATCGCCAATCTGATTCCTGGAGTTGGATACACGATTCTCCTATTCCGGTGCAGAGTAATACTTCGAGTGCGGGATGGAGTAGCTACCATACCGACTACTCTTATTATTCGCTCGTGTTACCTGAATTGGTGGATCTGTGTGACTAATACTCCTTCCTTTGTTTCTCCGGGTGTAGTGGAAGAGGAAGAGAAAATATTCTATTATTTCCATGCAAGTGAAAATTAGAAAGAAAGTCTTTGTGAGAATTCAAGAACAAAGAGCAAAAGGTGAGAAGATGGTAGGAAAAATATGTCCTGGCATTTTCAAAAAGTTAAAGAAAAGCATTGACAGGACACAGTGACTGGAAGTGCTTTGGAATGGAGAACATGGGTTTGAAGTTAAGCAAATTAATGGGAGAGGAAGGCAATACACTGTCAATCTTGAGAACAAGACTTGTTCTTGTGGTTATTTCTAGTTAGCGGGGCTTCCATGCCACCATGCAATCAGTGACATCTACAAGTGCCAAAAACAAGTGGAAGATTTCATTCATCCATGCTACTCAGTGGATGTTTTCAAGAACATCTATGCACACTGTTTACAGCCAGTGGAAGGTGAGGAGATGTGGCCTATTTCTTCAAATCCTAGGCCTCAAGCTCCACCTTATGTCAGAATGCCAGGAAGGCCTAAAAAAATGCAAGAAAAAGAGAAGAGCATGAGAAACCCGTAGGAAAGAAGATGAGTAAGCATGGAACTGTCATCAAGTGTTCTATTTGTGGCACTGCGGGACACAACAAGTCAGGTTGTGGTGGAAATCCTGAGAAAGGCAAAAAAAGGAATGCACATCTTACAAAAACCAGCAAAAATCCTCAGGTATTCTTGCTCTGTCCAGTACCATTCTTGTTCTGTGTACAGAATTCCTTTCTGTTGACATCAAATTGTTTCAGGCATCTAGTCAGGCCACACAAGGATCACACGCTCCAACTGCTCAAGCACAAGGATCACAAGCTCCAACTGTGTAACGACCCGGAAAAACCCTAATATTAGATTTTTCTTCGCCGCCTGTTTTTCCGTGTCGTTCCAAGTCATCATGGCATCATGCATACTTTTGAACCAAAAATTAATTTACTAAAACCCTATTTTATTTACAAAATTACTCCCTCTTCTTTTATCTCCAATTAAAATATAGTTTTCTGCTTATTTTGTTGTCCTCAAAATCTATTTGAAAACAGTTTAAAACAAAACAAAAAAAAAAACAAAACGTTTTAAATAAAAAAAAAAGGGAGGCGAGACCTCCCAATCCGGCCGAGCAAGCCTAGCCCAGCCGGCAGCCTCAGCCCCACCTCAATCCGGCCCAAGGCCCGCCGGCAAGAAACCCTAGAGCCTCCCACCGGCTCCCTCACGGTCTTTTGCACTCCACCCCCGCCGCCCCTCTTTTTCTCCCGATCGGGTCCCCAGCCCCAACCCCTCTCTCTCCCGACCCCTCTCTCTCCTCTCGGCTCGAGCCCGACCCCGTCGCCACGCCCTCGCTCCTCTGCTCGACTCGCGACGAGCGCAGCCACGCACGCCGTCCGCTCGCCCGAGCTCCCTTCTGCTCGAGAGCCTCCCGAGTGCGCCGCCCGACCTGCGCTGCAGCGCGCCGCGTCGCCTCCTCCCTGCAAGCTTCCGCGCGGTTTCGCCCCTCATCAGGCTCCGGCCGCCGCCAGGAGCGCCCCTCCCGCTCGTCCTCATCTCCGACCCCGACGCGACCGTCTCTGCTTCCCCGGCACCGCGTCCCAGCTTCCTCCGCCACGAGCTCGTCCCCGACCTCCTCATGGACGCACGTAGACGGTCACAGACGCGCCCCTGCCTCCTCCTTCCGGCGCCGCCAAGTACCGCGCCGGCTCGTCCCCTGCTCGCGCACGTCCGCGCGGGCGCTGCCGTCGTCGCCTACGTTCCTCCTGCCGTCTGTGCGCGTGCACACCTCCTGCCCAGCTTCCCTCATCGACCGTGGCGCCCTGGTTCGGCCTCGTCGTTCACTACCTACGGGCACCACTGCATCTCTTTCAGCTACTCAAGATCACCACACCACCAAGTGCTACATCGTCGCTCCGTTACCTACCACTTTGAGCTCGTCATGTGTGTGTGTGCGCTGCGGCATCAGCTACACAAGATTCTTTCGCCGTCGTTTTGGCTCAGTGTTTGGCTCGTATGTATCCTCACAGCTGCTCGGTTTCTGTTGCACCGCGTGGTCTACAACGATGCAATCTTTGATGTGTGGTCCTTGATACATACTTCTTCTCTCAGGCACATGCACCGCTGGCCACATCCTCAGTTGCAGCGAAACGAAGACACCGACGCCCTTTTCCAAGTTCGTCTGCTTCCTCTCCGAACCCAAGTCCGGCGACCATCCTTGTTCCGATACCGTGAGACCCCGACCCCGACCATGATCCGTATTTTCTAAATATGTTATTTAACATGTGCATCAAAATCATCTTGTCGCATCATATATACATGGTGCATCGCATATGTGGGTTCGGGTTGATAGTGAACCACTTAATAAAAATAAATATGGAATTGTGCGGGAATTATTTATTGTGTCCCGGTTCCATTTAATTTTGCGTAGCGCACACATGCCATGTTTATGCCATGCTTAACAACATTAAATATGCGGGGTAGAAAAATAACTAGAACCTAATAATTGTTTGTTCGGATTCCGATTCCGCTTAAATTGGATAAGTTGCATCGCCGCATCATCTTTGCCATGTCATGCATGCATACCATATCATGATCATGCCGATTCTTTTGCCGTAGTGATAAGATGTGCATCCGATGTTTGTTGTAGCATTTGCTTCTTCCCGGATAGGATCACGAAGTGTTGATGTGAGATACGACGAGTTCTCCGACAAGTTTTTCTGCAGCTTTTCACAGGCGAGCCCTCTCTCTTCACCTATTATACACTCTCCCTCGCATTGCTATCCTTATGTTGCGCTTCTTATTGAGTCACGTGTCCTATTCCACTTGTTTACCCTAATAATCCTATATGCACCATTCCTTATCCATACCCGTTGCTTGATGTTTGAGCCTTGCGAGTCGTAGGCGTGTTTAGGATCTGTTGTTTATCTCGATCTGTTATCGGGATATGTTGGGTTGTTGGGAGGTTATCACATGCTATATCGAGTTGTTGGAGATACACATGCTTTACTTACTTGTTAACAACTAAAATTGTAAGCAGAGGCATGCGTGAGCCCCTTTGCGAAAGCATCGGAACTTTGACTCGCTAATGTCCCCTAGGACCCGAGTTCTTGTTATACTGTTCCGAGATTGAGCGCTCTACCCATGCGTGGGGACGATTATTGGGACCCCCTCACCCATTACCTTTTCTCAAGTCAGTTGAAAAGGGGGCCACAACCTTGGTTTTATTTGCCTATGCCATGTATGCCATGCTTTACTATACTGTTGCCTTCGGGTGTTTACTTCATGTTGCCTTCGGGTGTTTATTACTGTTGCCTTCGGGTGTTTACTTCTGTACTGTACCCCGCGGGACGTTTAGCGAAAGCGTGTGGTTCGCACGCCTAGCCGCCGTCGCAAACCCTGAGTCCGCTTCGGAGTACGGCCGGACTTCGTTACGGGTAGCTTAGTCGGGTGGCCCCCCTAGACTTTCTTGTTGAACTGGGAACGGTTTTGTTGTGAGACATCCACCTGTCGTAAGTGGGTCGAGCATGCGTATGGTTACATTTGGGCAACCCCTGCAAGGTGTACATCTTATCGATAAGCCGTGTCCACGGTTATGGACGACTTGGAATTGTATAGCTTGATCATAGAACAACTTACACCGTTATCTTGTTGCTAATAATCTGCTAATAACTTGCGTAGTAATATAGCATTACTACAACCGATACCGAATAAAACTTGTCCACCGTTGCGTGCCTTTTACATTGCCTCTTCGCAATTGTTGAAGGGGATATGTGTATTTGGCTGGGTTATGTTTGTGTAGTATTTATTTGTTACCTTATGCGCTCTCTTATCTTCTCTGAGTAGACGGATGTTGTAGTGTGTCTCTATTGGTTATAGTTTTGCTGCCGCTAAACCTACCATATAGCCCCAGGCGATATATATATATACTCGCTCGGCGAGCATAGCCATTTCTAGTCTCGCTAAGTACGTGCCGGAGTTCGTTCCTTGGTACTTACTCTCGCCTTTTCCCTTTCTCTTTTGCTTCCCCCCTTTTGTCGGCAACCGACTTTGACAGGTACGAGATGACGATGTTAGCAAGGTTACCCTTCCGGCTTGGCCTGGGCAGGGTTATGGACGCCACTGGTTATCTTCAGGACTCTTAGTCCAATTTGTATCTTGTCCGTACTCGGACGTATTCGATCTTACGTATGATTTGGATCTTTGTATGTATCTATTTGTATCTTGACTCGTTGGAGTCGTTGTTGTAATATATGTATCTTGTGGGCTCTATTGTAATCCTGTTGTAATGTTACCGCTCGTGTTAATTCCTGCGGCATCACGTGTGTGATTCGTCGCGCACGTCGTGTCGGAGGGCGTCTCAGAATCGATATCGTGCGGATTTCGGCGGGTTCGCTGGGATCCTCATGGTACCGGTTCCGGGGCGTCACAAGTTGGTATCAGAGCCCAGGTTGTCGATACCCCACTGGTCCGCTTGCCTGTAGGATAACCTTGCCAACGAACGTTGTTGTGTCTAGTGTCAAAACTATTTTCTAAAATTCGTTGGATAGTTCTGATTAGCTCTGATTTTTCTCCTTATCTCTAATCTTGCTCCTCTTACCTTTGCGAGTTTTGCATCTTCTCTTATCTGCTTCTCTGAGTCTTAGGTTCCGACGTGGGTTGGACGATCTATGCCTTCACCTATTAGGACCGATCTCTGAAGATTTCTGACAGAAGAACATCACAGGCGGCTAACCTTTGTCTTCTCTGTTGACGCCATCTCGGTTTATGTGATCCTTCCTCTATCCCTTGTGTTTTTGACGTCATGAACCTTCGTTGTCGATGTTTACCAAGATCGTCAATCTGTATTCCTGGAGTTGGTTGCACGATTCTCTTATTCATGTACAGAGTAATACTTTGAGTGCGGGATGGAGTCGCGACCATACTGACTACTCTTATTATTCGCTCTTGTTACTTGAATGGGTGGATCAATGTGATTCTTACTCCTTCCATCTTCGTGTACGGTGCCTGATCATCTGCAATCGAGGCTCTCGACAGAAGCACATCATCAACAGCGGAACAACGACTTCTTGTTGGTGGTGTCGACCATCCAAGCTGGAGTAAGACTTCTTGTTAGTGGTGTCGAGGAGATCGACACGTCGCTTGAAGATCCGATAGTTTACCTCTCTCCCCCCCCTACCGTGGTGTGGAACCTCGGGGCGAGGTTCCTTGTTAGTGGTGTCGTTTGTAACGACCCGGAAAAACCCTAATATTAGATTTTTCTTCGCCGCCTGTTTTTCCGTGTCGTTCCAAGTCATCATGGCATCATGCATACTTTTGAACCAAAAATTAATTTACTAAAACCCTATTTTATTTACAAAATTACTCCCTCTTCTTTTATCTCCAATTAAAATATAGTTTTCTGCTTATTTTGTTGTCCTCAAAATCTATTTGAAAACAGTTTAAAACAAAACAAAAAAAAAACAAAACGTTTTAAATAAAAAAAAAAGGGAGGCAGACCTCCCAATCCGGCCAGGCAAGCCTAGCCCAGCCGGCAGCCTCAGCCCCACCTCAATCCGGCCCAAGGCCCGCCCGGCAAGAAACCCTAGAGCCTCCCACCGGCTCCCTCTGGTCTTTTGCATTCCACCCCCCGCCGCCCCTCTTTTTCTCGCAATCGGGTCCCCAGCCCCAACCCCTCTCTCTCCCGACCCCCTCTCTCTCCTCTCTGGCTCGAGCCCGACCCCGTCGCCACGCCCTCGCTCCTCTGCTCGGCTCGCGACGAGCGCAGCTGCGCACGACGTCCGCTCGCCCGAGCTCCCTCCTGCTCGAGAGCATCCCGAGTCCGCCCCCACTCCCCGCCCGACCTGCGCGGCAGCGCGCCGCGCCGTCTCCTCCCTGCAAGCTTCCGCGCAGCCTCGCCCCTCGTCAAGCTTCGGCCGCCGCCGCCCGGAGCGCCCCCTCCTGTTCGTACCCGTCTCCGACCCCGACGTGGTCGCCTCTGCTTTCCCGGCACCGCGTCCCTGCTTCCTCCGCCACGAGCTCGTCCCCGACCTCCTCATGGACGCACGTAGACGGTCACAGACGCGCCCCTGCCTCCTCCTTCCGGCGCCGCCAAGTACCGCGCCGGCTCGTCCCCTGCTCGCGCACGTCCGCGCGGAGCGCTGCGGTCGTCGCCTACGTTCCTCCTGCCGTCTGTGCGCGTGCACACCTCCTGCCCAGCTTCCCTCATCGACCGTGGCGCCCTGGTTCGGCCTCGTCGTTCACTACCTACGGGCACCACTGCATCTCTTTCAGCTACTCAAGATCACCACACCACCAAGTGCTACATCGTCGCTCCGTTACCTACCACTTTGAGCTCGTCATGTGTGTGTGTGCGCTGCGGCATCAGCTACACAAGATTCTTTCGCCGTCGTTTTGGCTCAGTGTTTGGCTCGTATGTATCCTCACAGCTGCTCGGTTTCTGTTGCACCGCGTGGTCTACAACGATGCAATCTTTGATGTGTGGTCCTTGATACATACTTCTTCTCTCAGGCACATGCACCGCTGGCCACATCCTCAGTTGCAGCGAAACGAAGACACCGACGCCCTTTTCCAAGTTCGTCTGCTTCCTCTCCGAACCCAAGTCCGGCGACCATCCTTGTTCCGATACCGTGAGACCCCGACCCCGACCATGATCCGTATTTTCTAAATATGTTATTTAACATGTGCATCAAAATCATCTTGTCGCATCATATATACATGGTGCATCGCATATGTGGGTTCGGGTTGATAGTGAACCACTTAATAAAAATAAATATGGAATTGTGCGGGAATTATTTATTGTGTCCCGGTTCCATTTAATTTTGCGTAGCGCACCCATGCCATGTTTATGCCATGCTTAACAACATTAAATATGCGGGGTAGAAAAATAACTAGAACCTAATAATTGTTTGTTCGGATTCCGATTCCGCTTAAATTGGATAAGTTGCATCGCCGCATCATCTTTGCCATGTCATGCATGCATACCATATCATGATCATGCCGATTCTTTTGCCGTAGTGATAAGATGTGCATCCGATGTTTGTTGTAGCATTTGCTTCTTCCGGATAGGATCACGAAGTGTTGATGTGAGATACGACGAGTTCTCCGACAAGTTTTCTACGACTTTTCACAGGCGAGCCTCTCTCTTCACCTATTATACACTCTCCCTCGCATTGCTATCCTTATGTTGCGATTCTTATTGAGTCATGTGTCCTATTCCACTTGTTTACCCTAATAATCCTATATGCACCATTCCTTATCCATACCCGTTGCTTGATGTTTGAGCCTTGCGAGTCGTAGGCGTGTTTAGGATGCATGTTGTTTATCTCGATACGTTATCGGGATATGTTGGGTTGTTGGGAGGTTATCACATGCTATATCGGTTGTTGGAGATACACATGCTTTACTTACTTGTTAACAACTAAAATTGTAAGCGAGAGGCATGCGCGAGGCCCCTTTGCGAAAGCATCGGAACTTTGACTCGCTAATGTCCCCTAGGACCCGAGTTCTTGTTATCCGTTCAGAGATTGAGCGCTCTACCCATGCGTGGGGACGATTATTGGGACCCCTCACCCATTACCTTTTCTCAAGTCAGTTGAAAAGGGGGCCACAACCTTGGTTTTATTTGCCTATGCCATGTATGCCATGCTTTACTATACTGTTGCCTTCGGGTGTTTACTTCATGTTGCCTTCGGGTGTTTATTACTGTTGCCTTCGGGTGTTTACTTCTTGTACCCCGCGGGACGTTTAGCGAAAGCGTGTGGTTCGCACGCCTAGCCACCGTCGCAAACCCTGAGTCCGCTCGGAGTACGGCCGGACTTCGTTACGGGTAGCTTAGTCGGGTGGCCCCCTAGACTTTCTTGTTGAGCTGGGAACGGTCTTGTTGTGAGACATCCACTTGTCGTAAGTGGGTCGAGCATGCGTATGGTTACATTTGGGCAACCCCTGCAGGGTGTACATCTTATCGATAAGCCGTGTCCGCGGTTATGGACGACTTGGAATTGTATAGCTTGATCATAGAACAACTTACACCGTTATCTTGTTGCTAATAATCTGCTAATAACTTGCGTAGTAATATAGCATTACTACAACCGATACCGAATAAAACTTGTCCACCGTTGCGTGCCTTTTACATTGCCTCTTCGCAATTGTTGAAGGGGATATGTGTATTTGGCTGGGTTATGTTTGTGTAGTATTTATTTGTTACCTTATGCGCTCTCTTATCTTCTCTGAGTAGACGGATGTTGTAGTGTGTCTCTATTGGTTATAGTTTTGTTGCCGCTAAACCTACCATATAGCCCCAGGCGATATATATATATACTCGCTCGGCGAGCATAGCCATTTCTAGTCTCGCTAAGTACGTGCCGGAGTTCGTTCCTTGGTACTTACTCTCGCCTTTTCCCTTTCTCTTTTGCTTCCCCCTTTTGTCGGCAACCGAGCTTTGACAGGTACGAGATGACGATGTTAGCAAGGTTACCCTTCCGGCTTGGCACAGGCGGGGTTATGGACGCCATCGGTTATCTTCGGGACTCTTAGTCCAATTTGTATCTTGTCCGGTACTCGGACGTATTCGATCTTCCGTATGATTTGGATCTTTGTATGTATCTATTTGTATCTTGACTCGTTGGAGTCGTTGTTGTAATATATGTATCTTGTGGGCTCTATTGTAATCCTGTTGTAATGTTACCGCTCGTGTTAATTCCTGCGGCATCACGTGTGTGATTCGTCGCGCACGTCGTGTCGGAGGGCGTCTCAGAATCGATATCGTGCGGATTTCGGCGGGTTCGCTGGGATCCTCATGGTACCGGTTCCGGGGCGTCACAAACTGCTCAAGCACAAGGATCACAAGCTCCAACTGCTCAAGCACAGAGATCACAAGCTCCAAGTGTTGAAGCAACCAGAGGAAGAGGAACTACTGAAGTAACCAGAGGAAGAGGAACTGCTGAAGTAACCAGAGGAAGAGGAACTGCTCAAGCAACTAGAGGAAGAGCAACCTCTAAGCCTCCAAGATCTGCTCCAGTTGGTTCTTCTACAGAACCTGGGCCATCAACTACAGCAAGGACAGGATCTGGTGCAAAAAAGGGGTAGAGGAACAGCTGCATCTTTCCTGCCTGTTTACTCCTATTTCACCTGCAGTGGAAACTAGTAGCTAGCAGTAGCTACTTCTCATGTTGCAATGTTGACACACACTATCATGTAATATTGCAAACATTACTGCCTAGCTATTTCTATTTACTTTTGGTATGGAACATAACAATGTAAGGTTTAGGATGAATTGCTGGTACCAGCTTTTGGTATGCTATGCTATTTCTATCTATATTGCTGTCAATGCAATGCACCAGCTTTTGGTATGCTATTTCTATCTATATTGTTGTCAATGCAATGCACCAGCTTTTGGTATGCTTTTTCTGTCTATATTGTAGTCAACCCAATGCACAAGTTTTTGCTATGCTATTTCTGTCTATATTGCAGTGAAATTCAGTTGATAACTTGGTTCATCAGAACAAATCTAACATACATACATTACTTAACATAACTGAACTTGGTTCATCAGTACATTGCCAACAGACATACATAGCTTAACTTGGTTCATCAGTGCATTGCCAACATAACACATTGCTTCATCAAGACATTGCAATCTTGCCACTAACCATACAAGAATTAAACATTATGCTGACACCAGCTTGCCTACAACTAAACCTAGCACAAATAACACTACATCATACACAATGCTCTGAATCTTCCCCTTCACTGCAGCTAACTCTGTGTTCTTCTCCTTCAGTTCTTCTTGCAGGGCCAGTACCATTGCATTGCCACCATCTCTTCCCCTTTCTTCGCTAGATGTTGCCACAGTTTCTTGCCCCCGCAGCCTCCAAACTTCATCTCGCAAATCTCCAAGTAACTCGCTCCAGAACTTCGGCAATGGAGGATCATGCCAATCCACATATCCACATCCATGACCATTCTAACCAAAAATACAAAGAAAAATGAATTTGGTTCCAGGGAGCAATAAAGGGGAACAAAGAAGAAATTAGGAACGACGCGGAGGTGCTCACCAGTGCATCGACGCAAGCGTATTACCTCCTGTCGGGGTTAAGAACACTCCACGAGATCCATCTTGGTGCTTTCCTGGGCGGATTGCAGTGGAAAAACCTATCTGGCCCCTCGTACACCATCGGGTTAGCCCGACACTCCACGAGATCCATCTTGGTGCTTTCCTGGGCGGATTGCAGTGGAAAAACCTATCTGGCCCCTCGTACACCATCGGGTTAGCCCGATACACCACCGGCGCCGTCCTTGATTCATCTGTCCTCCTCCTTCCGGCGGCTCGACGGAATCCGGGCGCCGATGACGCACCGGAGGACATTCTCGTCTACGCCGCCGTCAAGCTCTGCCTCTCCGCCGCCCCGCTACGCCGTTCCCCAGCAAGAACCCTAATTTCGTTCCCCTCTCCTCTTTCTGTCTCGCGAAGTCGCGAGCGAACAACGCATCAGGTCCAACCATTTAACCCTTTTCGGTGCCTGGCCCACATCTGACAAGAATCCCAGTCGATACACCACTAATCTCAGCTTAAGGTTAGACTTGGACTGGGATTTGTTAGTTCAGGGTGCAAACGACAGGGATTTGGACGTGGGGGTTTGATTCGCCGAACCATTACGAATTCAAGGTTTAGAATAGACCTTTTCCTATTCTATAAACCAAGTTTTATGTGTTTTATTAGATTTTTTTAAGAGATGTCCGCTGCAACGCGCGGGGTATCATTTTAGTAATAGATAATACTCCCTCAGTCCCATGAAACATGTGTGAGATTTGTCAAATTTGGATGTATCTCGATACATATATATCCAAATTTTGATAAATCTTAGACAGGTCTCATGAGACGGAGAAAGTAGTATATTTATGTAGATTACTTGATTGGAATTTGGTCTCTTTAATTCGTTTGCCTAGATTTACACTGCTGTGCGCGCACGCGCGTGTGTGTGTGCGCGCCACTTCTAGAATGAACGTTATTATGCACCCATTTATATGTACGGTGTTACAACATGCTTTTGTCTCGCAATACTTGGGCAAATTTTGGATGCCCCAATGACGCAATGAAAAATATTCAGGAACCAAGACAGAAACCGGTTCAAAAATGCCGGTAGTATTGTCGTCGAATCTTTGACACCCGATCCATGCGGTTTGTGAGACTGTTGCCCCAAGTTTGTAGCTCAATCAAACTATTTTTTTTCTTGAGAATCCAACTCAGATGATTTCAATCACATTGCATGCTGCGATTTGCTCAAAAGAGGAATAAATAAATTGCAGGCTACGATCAGCAGGACAAATTCAATTCCAAGTAGAGGATGAACGCTGCACTGGTCACACCGCTTCAGTGGTTAGAAAACACTGCACAACCCAAAAGGCTTCTCTGTATTACCTAGCCGTGTAAGAATATAAACGCTGCCCGGACAAATCAACGGGGCACACTAATACAGACATCAACCACCGACACATCTAAACTAGATGTACAACACGCCAATTTACATGATATATATCACCAGCACGCCAAGGACAAAGAATGCGGCTACAAATTTGTCTAGTGTGTGTAGCTCTTCTCAGTCTTGCTCCGCTATGTAGTTGGGTAGCTCGCCCTGGCAAAGGTACTCGTCGCAGTAGGACATCGACCCCCAGCCCCTCCGTAGCCGGAAGATGTCCTCTGTGAAGGTGGAGCCAGACGTTCCTATGAAAACGTTTGACAACGCGCATATTGTCTTGTCGAGCATGGCCTCAACCTGCAAAAGGGATCCAGCTTGTTACTTAGTATAACCATCACCACCATCAATAGGATAATCAAACCAGAAAAAGGACAGGAATTGATAGATTTATACCTGATTATCTCCACCCATGTGATCTCTGTACAACAAGGCATCCCATTTCTCAGAACTGTGATGCTCTGGTCTTTTTACAAGAGGTACTTGCCTGTCATTGAATACAACCAAGGACTGCAGAAGATTTGTTTCGCTCTCAGCAGCATCAGTTGACAGATATATCAAGGAGGCATTAGCTTTCTCAACGATTCGCAGGATGCATTCTGCTGCCTGAGGGATGGGGAACAAGCAGCTCTCTTTCTTCACATTACTGCACAAAGATAAAAAAATGGAATCAGTTAGTGCCACTCAGGAGAAGATACTCGCAAATTATAACAGCATCTGTGTGATGAAACGCAAGTCATGCACAAAGCATATGATTATGGCATGTTTTGTCATCAATAATCTCCAAAAAACCTCAAGCGTATGGTTATGTATATGAGTAGTATAACTACAAAGACTTGACATGCAAGTGCTAGCTCACACAACTATGAGCTAGATTTCTGTCAAGCCAACCACTAACCATATGCAACATTACAAATGATTTCTTTGCAATCACAGGGTACATATTAATTTTGCAAAGCTGACAAAACTTCAAATACTGATGAAACTTGATAGCAGAAACTAAAAGAAGCTAATGATGTATTAGCATGATCTGAAAGCAGAAAACAACTGCCTAGTCACAATCAATAGCAAGTAGCATAGTAGACATTAGTATGCCATCACGATTTTTTTCCATAATATGTCATATATTTGTGGATATAGCCAAGATGGAAAAGAGATGCCAAAACAAAGTTGAACTCAGTCTGTCTCTACTATGGCTTGTCTAGAAGTGTTGGGAAACAGAAAAACTATAAGTTAAAGGCGATTGCTTATATCAGTTCACAAATGAGGTTGCAGACCTCAAATGATCAGCCAAGTCGGTAGAAAACATTTTATTATCAGGAACTGCTGAAACAAGGAAGTTCATCACCGTGATAGCTCATCTCTATAGAATTTTCTTTGAAAATAACCATACTAATAGCAAATAATAAATTGCTATATGGTTATTTTAAATAAAATAAATCCTTTAAGTGTTGCAGAAACTAAAGGCACTCTAAGGTGCTGACTGCTGACTGGTGGTAACTATTGAGTACTGTAATACAAGTGCATTGTAGATGTGATTAGAGTGCTAGTTGGTTAACATATACTACTAAAAAATCCACAGCATGAGGGGACAAGACCCAGAGCAGCAACCATCTCAAAACTGGTCATGAAGTGATCAGTTTAATCCTTTTAGCTAAGCTTGGCATGAGGTAATTTACAATATAAGGCAGAGCTGCTCATAAACTTTGGTCCACCCTCATTAAGGTTTCTGAAATATTAGCATCAGTTATCGAAGTAAAAATTACTGTTACCAGGGAAAGATTTTAGAAAAGATAAGTTCATTGATCTTTAATCCAGAATGACCATTTAAGTTTTATAAGAACAAAAAAATTTAGTCAACAATTTAGTTCTCAAGTAGTAGACACAACTCTAAATTAAAAGACAGTAAAAAAATGCCATGTAAGTCATTCAACAAGGATGCTCTTTCGGTGTGTTAATTTGATCATATACACATGTCATTACCGATCACTCAACACCCTACAGAAAATAACCAAGTGGCTCCCTAGAAGACAAACTATATACTATATGAGGCTTATTTTATCTTTAGGAGGATATCGGTGATCTGCAATATCAAGCGGACAGTTCATTAAAAGCCCATCAATACTATGCATAATAAATCTGATCAAGTGTGTAGTGCTCAGGCGTTGACTTGCGTAAAAAATTTAACTGCCTAGATCTAAACCAAGAACCATTTTTTATGAAAACTTTAACTACACAAGTTGCATTTTCCAAAATTGCACTGTCCAAATCAACATCAAGCAAACTATGAGTAGAAGAGCATTATGTTCTGAAACCCTATTAATCACCACCTGTAAGAGGGATAAAGGAAACTACTAGAGCCCAGAAACAAAATGCAGCCCTATCAGCATGTTAGATCACAAAGTTCGACAAAGAACCTTGATAGATGCATGTTGCTGAAACATGGAGGTGGCAGGTATCTTACCAGAACTTAAGAAAGCCATGTCGCCGAAAATGCAGAGCAATGTAGTTTCCGCCCAAGAAAGTCTGCACAAATCGCTGCGCAGTGAGCATCATGAGCTTGCTTGGTTGGATCAAAGTCCTGCATTTGTGAGCCAACGGACCACCAGGCTGCATCAGCCACTCCTCCTCAGCATCAGCGGAGAACATCTCGCCGATTGCAAGCACCTCGGCGTCGGTGGTAAACTTTGGCGTGATGTCTGCTACATATCTCTTCTTTGGCACTTTCAGTTTCGCGTCCTCTGGCCAAGCAGCCTCGATCTTCCCCATCGAAATCCCGAGTTTATCCTTCAACTTCTTAATATGATCCTCATCCATGTAACACGGCGGTGACGCGACGTAACATATGAGCTGATCGATGCTCACCTTCCTTGTCTCTGCGAACTCCTCATAGGTGATCACAACCTTCTTCCCAATACAATTGTTGATGTTTTCGATATCAAGCACCTTGTCGTACTGATAATCCACCTTCTGGTCGAGGAAGACATTGCCGGAGGTTTGGGAGGGAAGGTAGGGTTTGTGTTGTTTGTGGCTGCGGTCGGGCAGATCGAGCATGCTTTTGTGGCGGCGGCGATCAAGGGATCAGCAAGCACCGGAGGGTCTTTGGCTGCGATCGGAAAGGATCGAGCAGTGTTGTTCTGGCGGCGATCAAGGGATAGGCGAATATATTTTTTGAGTTGTAGATCAAATCACCGGCGGCTAGAAGGGAAGAACATGGCTCTTGCTACCATGTTAGTGGAAGGGAAACGATTGTTCGCGACAATGAGTCGAACCGTACTTGAGTCCATACGGGTTACGTGTTTATATAGGAGGTGCAAAGACCAAGTCTTGTACATGTACAGGGAAAGATATAATACCGTATACGGTACAAACTATTACAACTAACACCCCCCTTAATCTAAACATTGGTAAGGTTTAGATTACGCTTAAACTCATCTAACTGTTTTACAGGAAGAGCCTTTGTGAAGCCATCTGCAACTTGATCTTTGCTTGAAATAAATCTAATGTCCAGAAGATGTTTAGCAACCCTTTCTCTCGCAAAGTGAAAATCTATCTCAATATGCTTGGTGCGGGCATGAAACACTGGGTTTGCAGATAGATAAGTGGCACCTAGATTATCACACCATAAACATGGCATTTGTCTTAACCGAACACCAAGTTCACTAAGGAGAGCTTCAACCCAAATCAATTCTGCTGTAGCATTTGCAAGGGCTTTGTATTCAGCTTCAGTACTAGATCTTGACACTGTTTCTTGTTTTTTGGCACTCCAAGATACCAGATTTGGTCCAACAAATATAGCAAAACCACCAGTAGATCGCCTATCATCAATAGAGCCTGCCCAATCTGCATCAGAGAAATCACTAAGGAGAATAGATGAAGACTTAACAAATGTGATTCCAGTCTTTAAGGTATCCTGTATATATCTGAGAATACGTTTCACTGCAGACCAATGCTCTGTAGTAGGAGCATGAAGAAACTGGCAGACTTTGTTAACAGAATAAGACAATCTGGACGTGTTAATGTCAAGTACTGTAATCCTCCAACAATACTGCGATACTGAGTACTATCTTCAGTCCCCAAAGGTGTACCATCATGAAGAGACAACTGTTCTGTAGAAGATAAAGGTGTAGGTGTAGCCTTGCAATCTCGCATGCCAACCTTCGTCAACAAATCAGTAGCATATTTTTCTTGTGTTAGAACTAGTCCATTATTCACCCTTTTTACTTCAATGCCAAGAAAGTAGTGTAAGTCCCCTAAATCTTTAATAGCAAAGTTCTTGTTGAGATCTCGAAGCAGAATATCAATGGCATCATCAGAAGAACTAGTTACTATAATATCATCAACATAGATCAACACATAGATAATGATACCTGATCTGTTATAGAGAAACAGTGAAGTATCAGCCTTGGAAGGAAGGAAACCAAGATCACTCAACTTTGCACTGAGTCTAGAGTACCATGC
The DNA here is from genome assembly GCF_022539505.1 of Lolium rigidum. NCBI lineage: Eukaryota > Viridiplantae > Streptophyta > Magnoliopsida > Poales > Poaceae > Lolium > Lolium rigidum. The sequence goes on from NC_061514.1 coordinate 266,109,665, forward strand.
TCGAGGTGCCTGTTTCAGTCCACAAAGCTTTGTCAAGTTTGCAAATATAGTACGGAGCATGAGAGTCCTCAAAACCTGGAGGTTGTCGCATATAAACTTCCTCTTCCAGAACACCATGAAGAAACGCGTTCTTGACATCTAGCTGCCGTAAACTCCAACCTCGAGACACAGAAATAGATAGAACAATTCTGATAGTATCAATGCCATATCTTTGTTTAAAACCTTTTGCAACTAGTCTTGCCTTGTATCTGTCAATGGTTCCATCTGCTTTCTTCTTTATGCGATACACCCACTTGCAATCAATTAGGTTTCTGCTTCTGTTAGGAGGAACAAGATGCCACAATTTGTTTGCAATTAAAGCATCATATTTTTCTTGCATAGCTTGAGACCACCTTGCATCATTCAGAGCTTCCTCATGTGTGCATGGTTCACCTGTAGAGGAGAACATACCATATCGAACAGTTCCATCAGTATATTTCTTTGGATTGCGTATACCTTTCTGTAGACGTGTGCGAACACCAACATTCTGCACCGCAGCATTTTGTGCCGGTGAATCAGGTATACTTGAGCTTGAGTCACTGGTGCCATCATCACCATTATCGTTGTTATTTTATTCAATCAATTCTTCTTCTTCAGCAACATTCTCACCCCCACCGCTTCCGGCCACAGACGATCCAGGGGCAGAGGACAGAGAGCTGCTGCTGCCGCTACTGTCGGCACCACGTGGAGAGCTCCCACTGGCGGGGCCAAGAGACAGCGGTGGAGATGCGTTTTCACCACACGCACTCGCCTCGGGAGAAGGAGACGACGATCGCGTGGGTGGGGATGGCCCGCGAGACTCCGCCTCGGGACTGGATGAGGGTGGGTGGCGATCACGCGCGCCCACCTCGGGATTAGCACGCCCAGGCGGATCAACCTGGGGATCCTGACGCCCAGGAGAATGTCGGGCAGAATCATCATGGGAATCAGCGCCTATTTCGTCTTCTTCTGCAGAAAATTCAAAAGAAAATTCTGGGCTGTTGGAAAGAGCAGTTTCATCGGCATTTGTTCCTGCAGCTTCGGGACCCTGTTGCACATCAGTAATAGGCACAATAACAGGCACATGGTTATCCATATTTTGTGTACCCTCTGGTAGAAGTAAAATAATTGTTTGAGAAGAGCACCGGCATTTGGATGAAGGGAGGCAAAAGGGAAGACGTTTTCATCAAACACAACATTGCGAGAGATATAAATTCTTCCAGTCGAGATATCAAGACACTTAACGCCCTTGTGAAGAGGACTGTACCCAAGGAAAGCACATCGCTTGGAACGGAAGGCAAGTTTGCGCTTATTGTAAGGGCAAAGATTAGGCCAGCAAGCACAGCCAAAAGTTCGAAGGGCATCATAGTTTGGTGTAATATGAAGAAGGCGTTCAGTGGGTGTATCAAAATTCAAGACTTTGCTAGGAAGTAAACTGATCAGAAAGGTGGCAGTGATAAAAGCCTCATCCCAGAACTTTAAGGGCATGGAAGCATTTGCAAGAAGTGCAAGACCAACTTCAACAATATGACGGTGTTTTCTCTCAGCAGAACCATTTTGTTGATGAGCATGTGGACATGATACATGATGGGTAATGCCAACTTTCTGAAAGAACCCATTTAATTTCTCATACTCACCTCCCCAATCAGTTTGCATGGTAACGATTTTTCTATCAAACTTGCGTTCAACATATTGCTGAAAATTGAGAAAGACTTGATAAACATCAGACCGCTTCCTAAGCAAATATATCCAAGTAAATTTACTAAAATCATCGATAAAGCTTACATAGTATGCATGTTTTCCCACAGAGAGAGGGGCAGGGCCCCATACATCAGAGAATACTTGCTCCAAAGGAGCAGTAGAGACACTAGATGATACAGGGTATGGCAACTGGTGACTTTTGGCTACCTGACAAGAGTCACAAACATATGGAGTACTCTCTGGGGTGTAAGCTATTTTATTTCTCCTAAGAACTTGCTTAACCACAAATGAAGAAGGATGTCCTAAGCGGCGATGCCATGTGGGTGATGATGGCTTTATTGTGAAGAAGGCGTGTTTGGCAGTCTCATGAAACATGGGCACCAGGGGATAGAGACCGCCCCAACAGGGGCCTCTAAACAGAACTCTTCGTGTTGCTTGGTCCTTGATTAAAAAGAAGAAAGGGTGGAACTCAATAAACACATGGTTGTCAAGAGTAAAACGATGAATAGATAAAAGATTCTTGGATGCATTTAGAACATGAAGGATATTGTTGAGATCAAAGGAACCATGAGGGGTACGCAAAATTGAATTACCAATGTGACTAATGTGCATACCTGTACCTTCAGCAGTGCGAATATTGTCTTGCCCATGGTACTTGTTGGCGATGAGAAGCTTGTTCAACTCGCTGGTAATGTGATTAGTAGCACCAGAGTCAGCATACCAATTTGTGTCAACCCCATAGGATGCAAGGTGTGCTCCCTTTTCAGCGTCATCTCTTTTCTTCTTGTCATCAGAATAGCGCCACCAGCACTCACTTGCAGGGTGGCCATGTTTCTTGCAGATTTGGCATTCGGTGTTAACATATCTAGTGGGTACACGATCGCGGCGCCCACCACCACCATCATTGCGCCTGTCACGGCGCTCATCACGGCGGTCAGCACGGCGATCATCATCACGGCGGTCATCACGTTTCCAGGGCGATCATCATAACGACGGTCATCACGTCTCCAGGAACGATCATCATCACGCTCACGGTAGCGGCCACCACCTCCACGATAGCGATCATCACACCACGAGGGGGAGGAGAGTAACCACGAGAGGGAGGAGGCGGAGTGCGGCCACGTGGTGGTACATATCCACGGCGAGCAAGATTGGCAGAAGAGACAAACATGCCATTCTCCTCAACACCATTGCGCATGTCATACCCACAGAGTTGCTCATAGAAATCATCAATAGTAGTACTCGAATTTCCATGGACTGATGTAATAAGGGAGTTGTATTCAACTTTGTCTAGACCATGCAGAAGGTAACTAAGTAGTTCATCATCTCCAACCGGTTTCCCAAGGGCAGATAGTTCTGACGCAAAGCCTTTCATCTTGGTGTAGTATTGGTCAGCTGTCATGGTGAGTTTCTTGGTATCATTGAGCTTCTCCCTCAGATGTTGCGCCTTGGTACGATAGGCTGTTTTGAACATAGCATTGATGGCAGACCAGGCCATGGCTGTAGTGTCCATGCCAAGAACATGAGAGAGAATCTCCGGTGACAACGAATTGAGTAGAAAACGCAGCACCTGCTGATCACGAGCTATCCAAGTCAGGTATGCGGGATTGTCAACTTGTACCTTCTTCCCATTAGTGTCATCCACTTCGATGGTCTTGGCAGGTGCATCATCTGAGCCATCAAGCAGGCCCATGACATTGGCACCGCGAAACGCAGGGACGATCAGAGCCTGCCATAGTAAGAAGTTGTTCCGTGTGAGGTGCTGGGACGGTGGGCTACCCAGAGCAGCGGCCAAGGTGGAAGCAGATGATGAAGAACTCATGATCGTATGTGGGGATCTGCGGCGTTTTCAGCGACAGGTGACGAGGCGTGGCGACGAAAACAAACAGCAGCGACGGAGAGGAGCTCAGTAGGATGTCGATCGCGAGCAGTCACCGATCGAGGAAGACAGACGTGGGGTTTTGTGGTGTTTGGCGATCACGGCGGCGAGATCGGAATCTTCACGGCGGCGAGATCGGAATCTTGGATGGGTTTTTGGTTTCTGGTTTTGGGTTTGGATTTGTTGTGGTTTTGATTTGTTGTCTATGTGTGTATGCCGGCGGCGAAGAGGATTAACTCAGCGGCACGGCGATGTGGATGCTTGTACGGCGGCGGCGGCGGCTGAAGAGCGGCGGCGGCGGCAGCTAGGTCAATGGAAGAGTCGCTATGATACCATGTTCGCGACAATGAGTCGAACCGTACTTGAGTCCATACGGGTTACATGTTTATATAGGAGGTGCAAAGACCAAGTCTTGTACATGTACAGGGAAAGATATAATACCGTATACGGTACAGACTATTACAACTAACAACGATGCCCTGTACGGGGTTCATGCTTCGTGTTATATGGATGGGAAAAGCCCCCATCGTGGCATAATACAAAGAATACGTATACCGGTGGACTACTACTCCATGTGGTATAGCGTAGAATACATTATGTCTAACACAAGCTGAGGTGCATAATACATGGAGCTATGTATTTAGGAAAATATTGTGACAATGATCAAGACTTACAAATTCAATCGGTCTTACAGGACGAAAGTGTGCAACCCACAAGAATAGACATCAAATACTTCCACGAAACCGGTTCTGGACAAACACATGCTTTCGACCTAGCGGTGGTGGAGGATCCTTGCCAACACGGCCCAACCAAAGATGACTATGAACGGCCATAGTGCAAGGACACATATCTGTAGAAACCGTGCAATCATCTGCAATGGCTCTAACCTAATAAATCGTGCAAGAATAAAATATCTAAAAAAATCCGTCATATTTGGGAATAGAAATACGGCTGGAGCAATAACGCAAACCGCGACAGCGGTGTTACGAGCAACCGGAGCTAGCACCATATACACGCCCAGCGCAAAAGCAATAGTCATGCATATGAGTGAACTTGACAGCAAAAGCAGGGACGGGACAAAGTTGAGTTTGCGGATTCTCAACTCACACATGGGAGCTGCAGCAAACGCGAAGCCAACGGTAGCTATTGTGGAGCAGGTGAAACCTAATGCGTTGGCCATCATGTACGCGTCAAAAGCATAACTCCCAGCAAGTGTTGGCGTACCTCCATTAGTATGATCATCGGCTCTGTAACCTCCAGGAAGGGCAAAAGTTGCACTGAACGCCACTGTGGCTATTAGGACTGAAACAACGATAAGCGTCTGTGTTGCGTCTTTCAGCTTGTCTGATTCTTTGTCCTGTTCCTTGGGCGTTGGACATCGACTATACTTTTCCTCAGTCTTATCCCGGCGAAGGGCTCCGTGGTTCGCCATAACGGAGAGCAAGGCTTTGTATATTTGATTCTCAGGGTTCTGAAACAAAAAGGGGCAGGGAATGGATTAATAATGAGTACCAAATGTGCTCTGGATGATTTGTTTAATTAAAGAGGGAACTTGAAAGTGTATTATTTACCAGTGTATATGCCATTTCGAACGGAAGATTACTTCTGGATACGTCAAGGTAAGTTTCCCCGTCGTTATTTGTTAGATTCAGATCCACCTCCAGTCTCCTGAACAGACGAAAGAACATCCAAAAGCTCCGAGCCTTGAGAGCTAAGTGCAGTGCAGTGTTCCCATCATTGTCTTGCATATTAAGAATCCAAGCTAGAGATGGATGTAGACATACATATGAGACTATGTCTACTCTTCCTTTCTCGACCGCTACATGAAGGAATGTTCTTCCTTTCGCGTCGCGTAACGCAAAGCTATCCGGACACTCCCGCTGGAAAAATTCTATGGCACCTCTATAACCTACGGAGGCAGCCACATGTATGGGAAAAGATCCGTTCTTGTCTGCCTGATACGGTGCCACACGGTTCGCTTTGTATACTATAATGAGGAGCTCAAATTCCAGATTCGGAATCCACGGGAAACATTGCCAGGTTATCTTTTTATCTTTGGACACGTAAAAGACCGTATTATACCAGGCAATCGGAAAAACCCGTGATGCAGCGAAATGAAGCGGTGTACTCCCATCTTTGTCGACTAGTGTAGAAAGGCTTTTCTTCCAATGCACTAGGAGCTCTATCATCACTGTGAAGAATATGCTTTTTTGTGTTAGTAAATCAAAAAAAGCTGGCAATGCACGCACTCAATCATGTAGGAATTATCATAATTCTCAATAACATCACATAGAACTGGGCGTTTATTAAATCATGAATCTACATTAGTATATAAGATAACAACAACGTCAAGTGTCGTAACAATATACCCAGCGGAAACAATCAGGAGGCGGCGCAAGAAGCTACAAAACCCATCTAGGGTTCCGTCCTCCTCACCGGCGATACCGCTGGTCCGCTTCACCTCCGGGGGCCTTGGGGCCTTGGAGGTGTGGTGGATCACGGTCCCTCGCCGGCGGGGAGTTTTCGTCCTTAATTTAGTTTGCTTTTCAGTCTCTTTTTTGGGATGGTGAGGCGGCGGCTACATCCTGAAGTCAGAATAAGGTCCTCCCCGCCCTATCCTCGCTCCGGTGGTGCATGTAGCGCTGATGGAGGGCGCGTGGAGTTGTTTGCCCGTCGGATCTCCTGGGATCCGGTCGGTTTTCGTGTTAGTTGGTGTGATTTCATGTCAGTCTCTTCCGATCTATGGTTGTCATCATTGGCGATGGTTACTGCTCTGGTGTGCTGGTCCTTTGGGACCTTAGCACGACGACTTCCCGTCTGTCTACTACAACAAGCTCTACTACGACAAGCTTTGCCTGACTCCGGTGATGGAGGGGCGAGGACAGCGGCGCGCCTTCGGCTCGTGCTAGTGTCTGTAGTCGTCGCTAGGTGGTCCGAGTACCAATTTGTAATTTCTTTTACTTTTTGGGCTATTTGTACTACTGTTGATGATTATTAATAGATCGGTGGATTTCTCGCAAAAAAAAAAGTGTCGTAACAATTAATTCCCCCTAAAAGGTGAAATATCCAGCCCTTTGTGTGCTAGACCCTAACTTAAATCTTAATTAATTTGACCTTGACTCCGGAGATATAAGCTGACTTTAAAATGTAAAGCAAACTAATGCATGCACCGGTTACATGCACCTTTAACATGTACATCTACATCTACGTGTTTGCTGCGACAAAAGAGAAACATGTACATCTACGTGGGGAGTGGGAGGTAAGCCTAGTATTGGCATGAATTTAGCTTTAAAATCAAAGAAGCGAATATATATACCAACCCATTATGCCATGCTTGGCGATATACCAGAGAAATGGTGATCAGGTCATCAGATCAGACAAAAAAAATATGAAGAAACCATAGATGTGAAAGCTTCCTATCATGGATAACACTTTTGCTTGCATGGTAGCGAATTTGGTGCTAGCATAAAGTTTCCTATAACTATCCCTACAAAATAGTTTGTTTTAAATTAAATGGCTACAACACGCTGAAAATTATAGCAACATTCACGATTGTTGAGCAATTTTTTGTAGGATCCTCGGCAACCATACTCCAAAGATCATGAGGGGACGTTTATATGCATAGAAAGATTGCTCACCCCAACAGGTAAGAATATTTCCCCTGGTTAGCCCCTGATCTGATGGGAGAAAGCCCTAATCCTACCTCGGGTTCTTGGTGAGTCAAAGGACTAACTCGGCGAGCATGGATTGATCTAGGGTTCAAGGCCATACGATGGGTGTTGTCGATGGCGTAGGCATAATGTGTGAAGTTCGATCTCTTGCCCCGTCATCATCTTCCCCTTTGTATAGGCGTTGGCCTTGGGTGACCTCTTCCTGTGCGTGTAGATCTCTCCGCCTCTCACACCCAGACTTGGTAAATATTTTTCCATAGCATGCTTCAAGGAAATCTTGGTTTTGTCTAGAGTCTAGGTGCCACACAATACGTAGGTTGGTGGAGTCCAATAGTGGCCTAGGCCTTAGGGCATCCCAACGGCGCGACGCAAACGGACGCTGAGCGACCGTTTTCATCCGCCGCGACCGGAAATGCGTCTGGCACCACCTCCAGCGGGGCGACGCAAAGTGATCGGGCCATCCGCGGAGATGCAAACCTGGCCCAAATATGCGCCTCGGATGCGTCTCTGCGGACACTGCGCGGACGCCGAAAGTGTCCGCTCGTATCCGGCGGACGTTTCGTCGGGCCCGCCTGGCAGCGACCCTGCGTCGATGCGTCTTCTCAAATGCGCCAGCGACTGGCGCCGCTGCGTCGCTTCGGCAGTCTGCGCCACGTTAATGACGATGCCTCGGCTGCCGAGCGGCCGCAACCCACCTCCGCCAACCACGTTAATGGCGTCGCCACGCGTCCCGCGGCCACCGCATGCCTCCGGCCTATATAAAGGGGGCGCGCGTTCTTCTTCCTCATCCACTCCTCCAAAGAAACCCTAGCCGCCACAAAGCTCAACCGTTCCGCCGCCTAGGTGTTCCTGCGACGCAGCCAGGCCTGCGAGGAAGATCATGGCGGGTCCTGGTGGTCGGCGAGGCAGTCGAGGCCGCGGCCCTGGGCGCCCCCGGGGACGGGGCAGGGGCCGCCGTGGTGGAGCAGCTACAGCCCCACGCTCGCCGTCGCCTGCGCCTCTTCGTCTTCCTCCGCCGTGGAGGACCGCTGCTTCGAGTTCCTCCTCCGCATCGACGACGACCCGCTCGGCATCAAGCGGCTCCCGGACAAGTTCGCCGAGTTCTTCGATGGCGTCGAGCCGGCGCATTTGCAGCTACGGGAGCCCAGCTGCAACTTCTGCCGCTGGACCGTGGAGGTCCTGTTCAACGGGCAGGGCAAGGTGTACCTGCACACCGGGTGGGGCAAGTTCGCCCGTGACCTCGCGCTCGAGCCCGGCTGCCAGCTCACCTTCCTCTACGAGGGAGACGGTGAGATGGTCGTCAAGGTGTTCGACGACACGGCCTGCCGCAGGCACTACCACACCGGCGAATCCGCGTCGGACTCCGATAGTTAGAACGTAGAGTGTTCTTTCTTTGCAGCGAATCTGGCTACGGGTCAGAGGAAACCAGTAGTGGAAGGTTTCTGTCTGTTCTTCCTCGGTAGAACCAACAAGGGCACCGTCATGCCTCCATCTGGATTTTCCAGTTTGGGTGACTGGGTGTGCCCTCGAAAGTACTTTCTTGGCAGCGAACATACGGAAATCAACACAACTGGTTTCTATTTTTAAAATATTTATATTTGTGTCAACCATGTTCCAAACTATTTATTAGTTTGTGTAAAATAATCTTCCAATTTGTAATATTTGGAACTATGTTCAAATGAAAAAGCGAAAAAACTGCGTCGGGCCGCTAAAGCCAACCCCAGTCGCAAACGGACGCGCGGACGAAAACGGTCATTTGAGCGTCCGCTGCGCGACGCAAACGGACGCGCGGACAATAAAATGCGTCGCGCCGCCCTTAGAGCATGTACAATAGAACCTAGTCAGCCGGCTATAAAACAATCCACGTCACCGAAATCCCAGCTGGAGGCGAGAGAAGAGAGGAGAGAGAAGCCAGCGGGCGCTTCGTATCGCCTCTTGCGCGCGAAATCGAAGAAGACTGCAAATATCCCGTGAAGCCAAGGACTGCGGTTCCAAGTCACGCACAAATCGCCACCTCCCAACCCCAGATTTGTCGCCGGCGCCGCACCAAGAAGATGGGTAAGCAGTCCAAAAGGACGCGTGCGCCGGAGAATCTGGAGGTCCTTCCGTCCCCGCCTCATCTCGTCCTGCCGGCAGCGCCTCACCTTGGCTTGCCACAAGCATGGTATGCGTTCTTAATTGCTGATGCATCTACGCTCAGTCTGCTAGTCGCTACACTTGTGTCTTTGTTTCCGTCAAATCTGAACAATATGATGCCCTTCGTGGTGTCATTTCTTTGTATGATACTTGCAACGTGATTAGCGATGGTATTTTGGGTGTTAGAAAATTAAAAGTAGAAGATACTGACTCGATGGCAATGTGCCTAGTAGGATCAAGTGTTAACAAAATACTGCAGTTTGTGACCACGGTCAGAGATGGACAAAAGTTCTGTTTTCATGTATCTAAATGCAGCAGCATCTTCTTATGTTGCATCTATGAATCAGGTTTTTTCTTTCGAATGGTTCTAGGAATCAGGTTTTCATGTATTCATCTCTGAAAGTTGTTCAATCTTAATTGTTTCTTTGCAAGAAATTTATCTAACAAACTGAAGATTAAGTAGTAGAAAACAGAGCTTGACATATTTAAATAGCTATAGTCCTACAAACTATCTACAGTAGGAAGTAAAATCATGGTGGAATGCTGATGTATGCATGTTCTAAAATGGGAATGTATCATTGCTTGAGAATTCTATTTGATCTGCCAAATTTTCTGTGCCGGAATTCAAGATCACGCAGGAAGTGCAGAATCATGTAGTCAATGGTCCAATTACACTTAAACTGTGCAGATAGTTAACTATTTTGGACAGTTTGGTGACATAGCAATCTACTTTACTGTTTCAATATTTAGCTCTTGTCCTTGTTTTCTTGTTTCCATACAGTGGCTGAAGTTGCCGATGCAAATGGTGTACCAGCTACCAAGATTCTAAAAATGGGTGCCTTTATCGTCATCGAGACAAACTGAAGTCATGTTTGCCGGGAATCGGATATTTTGTTTGGTTAATGTTTGTTTCTGAAGTGTCATGTAATGTTTAAGTGTGCCATGGTGGTATGTGCTGTTAGTTTCTTCCTCGTTGTCATTGGGATGATATAGATATATGTATATTCATTCTCAGGTCCTCAATCTTAGTTCAGAATTCAGTCTCGTCTTCTTCTTCGACCTAGGTTTTGGATGTTTGCCGGAGATCTTGTTTAGTGTTATGTTTGGTAAAAACTTTCTCGGACTCACTTAGTGCTCAAGTGTCTTTACGGTTCATGTAGCATCTGATTGTTGCTTTGCTTATTAATCAGTTTCCCTTGGTATATCTTGATGGAGAGGATGGTACATATGTACGTTGCCTAAAATGACCACAAAGATGCATTTTACGGTGGATCACAGCAGGTTATATACACATTGACGAGTCGGAAGAATCACACTAGACCAGGACCGAAACGGTATCGCTCCGCGTCGTCCCCCGCGGGCGACCGGGGCGAACCCTAGCCCCAACCGCGCCGCCACCCCTCCTCCTCCCCTCCTCCCCCGCCGCCGCCGGCGAGCGCCGGCGGGCAAAGCCCGCGCGGTGCCGGCGGCGGTGGGTTCTCTCTCACCCACGCGCGAGGGAGTATGCGCGGGGCAGGCTCGGCTGGCGGCGGTGCTCCTCGGGGCTTCAAGAGCTCGGTCCGGCGGTGGTGGCAGGGCATGACGGCGGCGGTTCCAGGCGGAGGCGGTGGCGGGCGCAGTGCGTGGCCATGGGCGGCAGCGGAGGCCGACGGTGGAGGGGGCCTGCTGGCGGCGCGGCCCGGATTGGGGCCAGTTGGGCTCCGATCTGGGCACCGCGGGCCTTGTCCAGGGCCAGGAGGGTCTCGAGACGGCCAGCCGGCGGGGCGGCCCCCTTGTTGCACTGCTGCTCGTGCTAGGTCCGGGCCGGGCGGGCCCGGATCCGGCGGCCCTGGCAGCGCGGCGTCCGACCCCTCTCTCGTCCGGGAAGGTCGTTGGGATGCCTTGCTGCCATTCAAAGGCGAGATCTTGGATGCCGACAAAGTGACCGGCTCGATCGGCGGCGTGGCGGTGTCAGTAACGACGCGGTGATGTCCCCGGGCGTTGCGGCGAGGGTGCTTCTTTGCGGCGGTGTGCGGCCTTGGCCATGGCTGTCTTGCGGGGAGTGAGGTCGCGGTGACGCTGCGCATGGTACCTGGCTAACACATTGCGGTTAGGTTGGGGGCGACTTGGCTAGGTTTGGGACGGAGCTGCAGATAGATGGCTTAGGCGGCATGGGTGTAGCAGCGTGGCGACACAACTAATGGGACTTGATCGAGACCTAGCAGGCGGCTGGGCATGATCTTGGCCTAATTGGTAGTGCTACTGCGTCCGGACGACGGTCACCTCGCGTGGCGGAGGGCGGATCCCCTCCCCTGACTGCCGTTGGCCTGATGGCTGTTGGCTATGTGTCGGCCTGCCCTGTCCAATCCGCCGGCCATGCGGTGTTGTGGCTAGGCCATGGGCTCGAGTTAGTGGGATGCCGGGGCGGCGGCCCTGGAAGGTGGACTGCGCGGTTGGCTCTACGGCGAGCAACGTTGCGGTGGTGGTGGTCTCACTCTTCGGCCATGAGGATGGCGTGGAGCGGACGGCGGGAGATCCTGGTGTTGGCGGCACTTCGGTTGTGGCAGCTCCCAGATCGTGGTTTGGGAACCTTCCTAGGGGGCAGCGGGCGGCTGAGTTCTCGGGCGTGGTGTGAGGCTACTTCCGGCGAAAGCTCGGCGCCAAGGCGCCAACGACGGCGATGCCCGCGGGTGTCGTAACCCTCTTGGGGGCGTCGTTGTGGGTACCCTCCCCGCGGTACGGCTCCGGGTGAAAACCCTAGACCTCGCGGTCTCGACGACGGCGGCGTAATGCGTCGTTACCCTCTTGGGGGCGTCGTTGTGGAGCCCCGACTCGACTCGGTCTATTCCAATGCCGTCGCTAGTTTTGGTTTTCCTTGTTCTTTTTTGTTTATCCTTTGATCTGCTTTGTAAGAGGTTCTCCTCTCCACCTTGTATCGGTTCGGCCGTTGCGGCTTTATTTATAAAGCGGGGCGAATGCCTATTTCGAGGAGGTTATATACACATTCAGTTATTACTTAACCCAATAGCCAGCCTAAAAGCCAGCCCATTGTAGTATGGTGGCTGTATGCTTACTGTAGCTGACGTGGCATGGGCTTATAGCAAGCAGCTAGCTTTCTTATTGTTCTTGCTCTTAGTCGTAGCAGGCTAGATGGGGTTATAGGTTCATATGCCATAGGCATACAAGCTGGTCCCATATATCGTCATCGACAAGTGTCTTCCGTTAAATTATATTTGGCCAAAACATGTTAAGGTTATGGCTTTATTTTAAAAAAATCATATACACAGGAGATGTGCCAACCAACTTATGATGTGTACTAATCTGATAACATATACAAACAACACATTCGGTTATAAAAAAGATGATTAAAAGACATATCCAGCGTTGCACTAGGCATTGTGCTATTTTATAGATGCGCAACGATATATCCTAAAAGCAGACAAAAATAGATAGGTAAAAATTGTGACAAAGCAAGTGAACTAAAAGGGGTATACGTAAATTAAAAATCCACCTAATTGTATATTGTAAGCCATGGTAACTTATTGGTACAAACTACAATCAATGTTGCTGAAAAGTAATATGCTAAAAATAGATGCATTTAGTGGTACCTGTGTCTGGGTCTCGAAGAAGCGCAACATGCAAGGCATTTTGTCCATCTCCTCCCGAGTAAGAGAGATTGCCATCACTCTTACAATATAGAGTCAGTGCAATGGTACTCTTCTCCAGCAAGATGGCTAGGTACAGCGGTGAAATGCCGTCCTTAGGATAATTAGCCAATTCGGGATCAGCACCCATTAGCAGCTTGACTAGAGTCTTTTTTTCTTGTTGATCTACAAAAGCTCTAAGCCTTTCTTCTGATGGGCCGTCAGCATCAAACAAAGCTCGCCTGTCCTTAATATGGTCCAGAAGTCTACCGTGTTCAATTCGAACAGCCTCGTGCAGGGCCGTCTCGTGACGCTTATTTTCCATTCTCAAAAGCTCGAGCTTCCTGTCGGCTCCCTCACGTCCAGCTAGATCAATGAGATGAGAAACCATTTGGAAGTTCCCAGCTTGGGCGGCACAATGCAAGGGTGTGTCTCCCTTGTGATTCTTCTCAAACAGTAGGGCCCTGTCTCTGTCGTAGATGATGCCGGCAAACTTCAGGAAATGCTGGCCACCCTTGGGACTCCTGGCGACCGCATGTAGTGCGGTATCCCCATCAGGAGTTACTCCCTTGAGGAGTGCTCCAGCTGCAAGCGAAGCAGCAGGATGGTGGTCGACGCCTTCTTCTACATCACGAGCAGCAACTCTTCCCTGGGCGCTGCTGCCACTCGCAAGCAACTCAAGATATTCATGAGTAGGAAGAATCTCCATTGGTGGATGTTGTGCTTGTGCGTCGGCCCTCTCGAGAAGGGCATTCAGCGCCTCCCAGGAGCCCTCGCGTGCCGATGCCAGCAGTAGGGGATTGATGCTAGCTGCAGGGGATTCGTCCTCATTGGAAGGCTTCTTGCTTGTCGCCGCCATGGCATCCTGTTCCTCCTGCAGATCCTTCAGTTTCTTGACATTGCCCCCCTCTGTGGCCACCATCAGCTTGGCGTCCATGGCGGCTGTGTGCTCTGATAGTTGGATGCAGTGTATGAGGTTGGTTGTGCTCCCAACTCCTATATCGGTGCACTTTTATAGCAGGATAGAGATTGGTCGTGTTTTTAATTACTTGTCGTCTCTCTCCGTCTAACACACACATACAGTCTTACTTTTTTCTGGCTTAATGATGATGGCGACGTGGTGTTGGCCGATGCTCGGCTTTTGTTTTCCCTAAAGCTGATCGAATTGTCTCCTCTGGAACGCAGCACCTGCAAAGCTAGCTTGATGCCCTGGTCGATTCTTGCACCTCCAAACAAGCTAGTACAAGATGCAGAACTAGCTTAACCAAAACGATCAAAATGGATTAATGGATTTCTCTTGCCTGCTATTACTACCTCCTACGTTTCTACTAAAGCACAATCGACTTACCGCTCTTATTCCCAAAAAGCTTGTCCTTTTACAATGTCGTCTACAAAATTATTGCTAAATGCCTTGCTAATAGACTCAATCCTCACAAGCCGAATTATGTTTATCCTTCGTAACAATCTTTTATTGAAACTTGGAGAATTAGTAACAACATTATTCTTGCTCAAGAAATCACTCACTCCTTTGCCTTAAGCTCTTGGAAAAATAAATCTTTCATGCTAAAAATTGACTTGGCTAAAGCTTTTGATAGATTTGAGTGGAATTTCACCGTCTCGGCGCTTGCACATAAAGGGTTGCGTGGTTATTTTATTAATTTAATCCATGCTTGCGTTTCTTCGCTGACTTTTTCTGCTGTCATTAATGGCTAGTTGTTTGCAAAGATCCAAGGTAACAGAGGCATAAAGCAAGGATGTCCCCTGGCCCCTTAATATTTTTGCTTGCTATAAATGAAGTATCTATTGCTCTGCAGCGTGCCATGTTCAAAGCACTCTTGCAGGTATAACAGTAGGACCAAACTGCCTCTCCATACACTCGCTTCTTTTTGCAAATGACCTGTTGGTTTGTGGACAATCTACTGTGCAAGAGGCTAAAAAAAATGAAGGACATGTCAAAGTTGTGGGCAAACTCCAAATTGGAGTAAATCTGCAATGGTTTTCAGCTAACATATTGATCTAGCTATCAGTCAAGTTTTCCCCGTCCTAACCATGGACAACAGCTTCAATAACCTTGGACATCCTCGCATCCTTCTAGCAAAGGAAAGTGCTTCAGCCTATAATTTTGTTCTTGACAAATTTAAGTCCAAGCTCAGTACCTACAAGGCTGATAAACTCTCCCACGCTGCGAGACTAGAGCTCATATAAACCTACAAGGCTGGAATTATTAGGAATTTCCGGTGGATTGGAGTTAGAGAAGAAACAAATTCCAGAGCTCTCTGTCTTAGAGCTTGGAAGGATATTTGTGCTCCTAAGAGTGAAGGAGGTCTTGGTACCAGAAATCTTCAAACTGTGAATCAGGCTCTTATTCTCAAGGTAGTGTGGAGAATCGCTGATAAACAAAATAACTTCCTACAGGCTGTTCTTAAATCCAAATATTTTCCTGACTCCTCAATTGGCGTCCAAATTCAAATGCTCCAAAATCGACCTTTTGGGCCTCCATTATCAAAATCCTCCCAATTCTTAAAGCCTATTCTTTCTATCAAACTACACAGAGGCAGATTTCTGTTTGGAGAACACCATGGTTTAAAATTGGAATCAAGTATATGATGCTTTAATTATCCAGCATGCGCTTTAATTATCCAGCCTGCAGGTTTTACTTATCCAGCTCAAGTCAAGGATCTGTGGCTACTGGCTACTGAATCATCAAGCTTGGAACTCTCAGCTCATTGATACTCTATTCCAGGCTCCCATGGCATCGGAAATTAATAACACGCCTATCATTGCAAGTTTGCAACTCAAGAAAAAGATACGCTTTGTTGGAAGCTAACACCTACAGGTAAATGCAACACTAAAAGTGCTTGCAAAGCATGTCTTCAGGTTTTACAGGAAAATTGAGAACCAAAACCAAGAGGGGTCAACTAGGCAACAATTGATTTGCTGACAAGGATTTGGCAAAACAAGCAGGTAACTCCACGGGTACAAACCTTTTGACCGAGGCTTCTTCGAAAAGCAATTCCAACTAGAGCTCGAGCAGGTAAATACTCAAAACACATCACTAAACTTTGCTCTAGATGTGATATGGAGGAGAATGATCTTCATTTATTCTTCAAGTGCAATTTTTCAAGAGCTGCCTGGTTTAGCCATCCCCTGTTACATTAGGACTGATGAATTAATGTTTAATTTCAAAAAAAAAACAAAAAAAGAATTAATGTTTAACACTTATCCCTTGCAGATGTTGTGTTTTTTTTGCCGAGCCGTATTTTCTCAGGCACTTAGTAAAACTCTCTGATAAAGTGTGTGTCGGAGAAATCAGTTGGTAAAGGAAAAAAGCTCGGCATCGACGACTCTTTACCAAATGTCCGCCCAAGTGCCCCACGCTTGTCGTGGTGGACCATGTGCACCATGTCTCCCCGCTTGCCTCTGGTACATTTATGCCGCTGCCCGCTGGTCCTTATATTTGACAATCAATACCACATATATTCATAGCAACAAATAGTACATGGTAGAGATACATGAACTGACTCCAACGATTACAAAATAAAGTCTAAAACATAGTAACAAATCTTCGAGGTCTTCAATTTATTTCTTCTTCCAGAACACAATCTTGTACTCTTCTGAAGGCAGCCAAAGATAGATAACGAACCATAGACCTGTAGATACCGACAAAAGTTCTCCCATAATTTTTTGAGCCGCAATGCCAAGGCTGCGTGCACGCACGCAACCATTAAAGCAGTCATACAACATCGGCAAGAGTACCAACACCAGTATGTCAGGGAATAATAACCGACTAGCTTTGTCGTTGTCGATGGAGAGTCGAGAGTACGAATCACCATTGTCGAGGATGTAGCAGCCGGGACAAAAACTGCGAGGATAATCCTCCTCGTGGCAACAACGACAAAAACCCAAAATCGATCTGGCGAAGCAAGATCTGAAGGCCCATACCTAGAAAATTGTGATTGTTCAACACCACCATTGACGCCGGGAAGAAGATCTCATCGCCGAACCATAGGCCGAAGATCACTTATTGCAGACGATGCCATCTCCATTGAGGGGAAACCACCAAAAAGGCGGCTACCAAAATCCTAATATAATCTAATGAAAACAATACTTTTATTCGAAACTCCACGCATAGATCGGGTTCCCCACTCCTCCTGACGCCGGCGAAGCCGACCGGAGGAGGGGGAACCAATCTATGGAGGAGGATGAACTGGAGGCGGCTAGGGTTGATGCGGCGGCTGAAAGGAGAGACGGGGTGAGCAGACTCTCTTTGTTGGCTCGCTGCCCGCTGGTCCTTGTATGCCAAGTGTAACGTGGTTGATACTCGGTAATTGTTCCTGGCTTAACGATGACGATGACCAGGTGGAAATTCTTCCGGGCACATGGTGTTGGGCCGGGCTCGGCTTTTTTTTTTTTGCTTTACCTAAAGCTGATCGAATTCTGTCGCACGACGTGCAAAGCTAGCTTGACGGCCTGGTCGATTCTTGGACCTGTGCAACCAGCAAGCAAAGCTACTAGAGACGAAACTAGCTTAACCAAAACGATTGAAATCGATGGATGTATTTTTTGTTGAATAAACCAGACGCAACATAGGGTTTTAGTTTACTGCTTTCTGAATTTTCCTGTTTTCGTCAGTTTCGACAGTAGACACGCTCCTCGTTTTGCTTAACAAACTCGGAGCGCTTCTTACGCATGACTTGGTCCGTTCGTGGGATGGCACGGACGTAGTGGATCACAGATCGTGTGCGTTGTAATCAGAATAAGAGAAAGGAAATACAATCAGAAAAGTCGCAAGTTGTTGAGCGCGACGCAAACTCTCTCTCGTTCGAGCTTTGCCTTCTCCGTTCTTGAGCTTCTCCGGTGAGATCTTGAGGTTAGGGACCACAATTGGTATCGGAGCGGGACCGGAAGATGTCGGGTGACCGGCGCACGGCTCCGACTCCACCTCCACTCGAATCAGCAGCCGCACGTCGCGGACCCCTCCTCCGGCGAGATCGGCGACGGCGATCGGCCGAGCCGGGGACGGAGCCGGGCTCGGCATGGCGGCGGGGAGGTCGTCGTCCAATGGGAGGTGATCCGGGAGGTGGGTGGCGGCGGCGGCAGCGGCGCGGGCCTCGTCTTCCCGATGCTCAAGCGCGGCGGCTACACCAACTGGGCCATGGTCATGGAGGTAAACATGCGAGCAGCCTCACTGCGGGACGCGATCGAGGACGTCGCCATCTCGCGCCGGGAGGACAAGCGGGCCCCGGCGGCGCTGCTGCGCTCCACCCCGGAGGAGATGCACCCAATGCTGATAAGCAAAGGCTCCGCGAGGCCCGCGTGGGAGGCCATACGGGTGCAGCACCAAGGAACCGACCGCGTGCGTGACACGCGCGTGCGGCGGTTGAGGACGTAGTTCGAGACGATCTCCTTCAACCAAGGGGAACGCGTCGAGGACTTCGGCCTCCGCATCTCCAATCTCGCCGCCACCATGCGGTCACTTGGCGATGCCTGCGACGAGGAGAAGGTAGTCGAAAGTTTACGTCCGTCGTTCCCAAAAGCTTCGTGCGATTGCCTTCAGCATGGAGACGCTCATGGATCCAGCGACCCTCACCGTGTCGAGGAGGTCGTTGGCCAC
The DNA here is from genome assembly GCF_022539505.1 of Lolium rigidum. NCBI lineage: Eukaryota > Viridiplantae > Streptophyta > Magnoliopsida > Poales > Poaceae > Lolium > Lolium rigidum. The sequence continues at coordinate 266,128,307 of NC_061514.1, forward strand.
CTGCGCGCCGTAGAGGAACGTCTGGAAGGAGACCAGACCGACTCCGGCGGACAACTCCTGCTCACTGAACAACAGTGGGAGGAGAAGAGGAAGCAGAATCGGAGCGGCGGCTCCGGTTCGAGCGGATCGGGCGGTGGCCGTGATCGCGGCGTGAACAACGCGCCTCGCAAGACCGGGTCGCCGCAGACCAAAACCCCAGTCCAGGGCGGGGAAGCCGCCGATGAGGATCGGGACAAGTGTCGCTACTGCAAGAAGAAGGGGCATTGGGCTCGTGATTGCCGGAAGAAAAAGCGTGATGAGGCCGCCAAGGCCGCCCACTTCGTGCAGGAAGACGACGGCGATCATAGCGTCTTCATGGCCACTGTGATCGAGCTCGACTCTGCCGTCACCGAGGTCGTGGCGTCAGGAAAGGCTGTGGTGCCCGCGGCAACAGCCGTGGCCGCCGCGCCCATGGGGGAGCAAGTCTTCCTCAATGAGGAGCGGGCGCGAGTCGAACTTCGCCGCGATTCGGGCGACCTCGACGCCTCGTGGTACCTCGATACGGGAGCTTCGAATCACATGACAGGCGAAGAGGATGTCTTCTCCGAGCTGGACAAGCGCATCACTGGCAAGGTGCGTTTTGGCGACGGTTCCGTCGTCGACATCCACGGGCGCGGCACAGTGCTCTTTGCCATCGATGACGAGCGACACCGGGCGCTCACCGCGGTCTACTGGATTCCCAAGCTGAAGTCCAATATCGTGAGCATTGGGCAGCTTGACGAGATCGGCTGTCCCACGCACGTTGAGCATGGCTTCATGACCATCCGTGACACGGAACGCAAGCTCATTGCAAAGGTGCCAAGGGCACGGAACAGGCTGTACATTGTGCAGTTGCAGATCGTGAAGCCGATATGCCTAGCAGCTCACGTCGACGACATAGCCTGGCTCTGGCACGCTCGTTTCGGGCACCAGAGTTTCGAGGCTCTGCAGAAGTTGTCCAAGAGGGACATGGTCCGTGGCATGCCCACAATCTCCCACGTCGAGCAGATGTGCGAGGCATGCCTGGTGGGCAAGCATCGTCGTGCACCCTTCCCTTCCGTGGCCAAGTTTCGTGCCACCGAGCCTCTGGAGCTAGTACACGCCGATCTATGCGGGCCAATATCGCCAATGACGGAGGGAGGCAACCGCTATTTCCTTCTCCTCGTGGACGATTTCAGTAGGCTCATGTGGCTATACCTGCTGAAGACCAAGGACGAGGCCTCAACGGCGATACGGCGGTTCAAGGCACAAGCGGAGCTGGAGTCACGGCGCCCCCTGCGGGTTCTGCGGACAGACCGCGGAGGGGAGTTCACGGCGACGGAGCTCGCTGAATGGTGCGCCGATCTAGGGATCAAGCGCCACCTCACCGCTCCATACTCCCCGCAACAGAATGGAGTGGTCGAGCGTCGCAACCAGACAGTGGTGGGCGCGATAAGGTGCATGCTCAAGGCGATGGGTGTTCCGGCCAAATTCTGGGGGGAAGCTGCGCACACGGCCGTGTTCGTGTTGAACAGGTCTGTGACACGCAGTCTCGATGGACGAACACCTCATGAGGCCTGGTATGGGGTGAAGCCAAGCGTGCATTTCCTGCGTGTGTTTGGCTGCAGGGCATTCGCGAAGGAGACGAGGCCGGGCCTCAAGAAACTGGACGATCGGAGCAGACCTATGGTCATGCTAGGCTACGAGCCTGGCGGCAAATCGTATCGGCTCTACGACCCTGCCAAGAAGAGGGTTCATGTGCCTCGGGACGTGGTGTTCGATGAGACCAGAGCTTGGGACTGGGGGAGCATGACGGCAGCACTCTCGCCGTTGACAGTTGGGTGCTACCGCAACCACCATCCTCGGCTGCCGGAGAGGCTGCTGAACCTCCACCGTCCGTGACTCCTTCGCCCTCAACCGCGGCGACTCAGCCAAGAACACCAACGATGGCTCCTACAACTGCAACGCCGCCGTCATCGTATGCATCAACCTCCGCTGTCCCGCAGCCACAGCGGACAGTGGAGTTCGTATCGCCACCACCAGCAAATGAGGATGACCCGGACGCTGAGGACGATGATGACGTGGTGCACCGCTACCGCCGCGTCCTGGACTTGTATGATCCCGACGCGGACAATCCTGGAAGGACGGAGCGACCATCGCTCACGCCATCCGGTGAGCTCGTCACTCTTGCCGAAGCCGAGGCCGAAGAAGCGTGGAGGCAGAGCGATGCGCGACGAGCTCGCGTCCATTGAGGAGAATGAAACATGGACGATGATGGACCTCCCTCCAGGTCGAAACCCATAGGTCTGAAGTGGGTATACAAGCTGAAGCGAGACGCCGACGGTCGTGTTCTGAAGCACAAGGCCAGGCTTGTGGCAAAAGGGTACGTGCAGCGCCCGGGAATTGATTTCGATGAGGTTTTTGCCCCGGCTTGCGCGACTAGATTCTGTACGCCTCCTTCTCGCCATGGCTGCACAATTTCAGTGGGAGGTACATCACATGGATGTAAAGACTGCGTTTCGAACGGGGAGCTGGGCGAGGAAGTATATGTGTGCCAGCCGCCGGGTTTCATCGTCGGAGCAAACTCTAGCAAGGTGATGCGTCCGCACGAGCTTTATATGGCCTCCGTCAAGCACCTAGAGCCCGGAACAAGAAACTTCACTCTGTTCCGGTGGCTCTTGGATTCAAGCGAAGTGCTTCGGAGAATGCTGTTTACACCCGAGGTGAGAAGGATGATCGGCTTCTCCTCGGGGTGTACGTGGATGATCTGATCGTGGACCGGTGCAAGCAAGGCAGCGATCGGTCGGTTCAAACAAGAGATGTGCAGCAGATTCAAAATGAGTGACCTCGGGCTGCTTGCGTTGTACCTCGGCATTGAGGTGAGCCGGGCACCAGGACTCATCACTCGAAGCAAACAGCTTTTGCAAGCAAGCTCCTTGAAAAGGCTGGAATGGGCGACTGCAACAGCGTCCAGTACCCTATGGAGCCTCGACTAAAGCTGTCCAAGTACAGCTCAAATCCACCGGTCGACGCCACCATGTACCGGAGCATAGTGGGCAGTCTCCGCTACCTTGTCCATACGCGACCTGACATCAGTTTCAGCGTCGGCATGGCGAGCAGGTTTATGGAGGCTCCCACGACGGAGCATCCGAGCATGGTGAAGCATCTTCTCCGCTATATAGCGGGGACCCCGAACATTGGCTGTCGCTACTCCACCTCGGCTGGCGTCGCAGAATTGGTGGGATACAGTGGACGCAGACCTGGCCGGTGATTTGGATGATCGGAAGAGTACCGGCGGGACTCTCTTCTTCTTCGGCAACCTGTCCGGTATCGTGGCAGTGTCGGAAGCAGCGAGGAGTTTCGCTGTTATCATGTGAGTCGGAATATGTCGCCGCAGCCATCTGCGGCATGCCAAGGAGTTTGGCTTGGGCGATTGCTGGGCGATCTGCTAGGAGTTGATCCTCTCGTCGCCAACCTGAACGTGGACAACAAAGCCGCGATTCAGCTCTGCAATAACCCAGTTCATCACGACAGGAGCAAGCACATCGATACAAGGTACCATTACATTCGGGACTGCGTGGAAAATGAAACTGTGACTGTCTCTTACATCAGCACGGTTGGTCAGCTCGCCGACATTTTCACCAAGGCACTTGGGCGTGTCAGGTTTCAGCTGCTGCGTGAGAAGATCAACATCGTGGAGGTGTAGTAATCATGCTGCATCTGGCTTAGGGGGAGTTTGTTGAATAAACCAGACGCAACATAGGGTTTTAGTTTACTGCTTTCTGAATTTTCCTGTTTTCGTCAGTTTCGACAGTAGACACGCTCCTCGTTTTGCTTAACAAACTCGGAGCGCTTCTTACACATGACTTGGTCCGTTCGTGGGATGGCACGGACGTAGTGGATCACAGATCGTGTGCGTTGTAATCAGAATAAGAGAAAGGAAATACAATCAGAAAAGTCGCAAGTTGTTGAGCGCGACGCAAACTCTCTCTCTCGTTCGAGCTTTGCCTTCTCTGTTCTTGAGCTTCTCCAGTGAGAACTTGAGGTTAGGGACCACATTTTTCCTGCCAGCTATTACTGCGTCGTATCGTATGTGTCTGCTCATTGGCATTTTTGATGGTATACAAAATCGACTTGGCGTCCAACATGGTGAGACAATCTATGCCCAACATGACGCATAACAATATTGATTGATTTGCGACTAACAGGTTCAGTCACCTACCGCCCATATGCAGCTGGTCGTAAATCGGATGCAGACACGTAGGAATGATTGACCAGAGCAGAGAATCCGAGGTTAGCACCGTTATCAGTTTGACGTTTGGAGCATGATTCCTGTCACGGGTACTGCAGGTAAAATTTCAAGTGGGATGGAATTTTCCAGCAATCCCACTAATCCGGTCCTACTAATCCCGTCTATCCCTCTAATTAATTTCACTAATCCCGTACGCGTCGAGTAGGACGAGCCCAGCCCAGCTATCCCAGTGATAGCCCAGACATCCTCCTCTCTCTCGAGTGAACCCTATCAGAGACGCGCACGTTGCACAGGGGTTGGGAGAGCTCTCAGCCCACCCAAGTTTGATTCTTGTTGGGAACGAATTTGTGGTGTCTCGTGGAATAAATTTGGTGATGCCTCACACACGTCAATGGACCACAGGCGAGAACGACGTGCCCGCCGTTCCCGGAGCCGGTGACTTCGGAAGTTTCTCAGGATGTGGAGTAGATAGGGTTGTAGGTCTAGTTAGACACATAGGTGGGGTTTGAGTTGTGGTGTGCGTGAGTGTGGTGTGTGTGCCTGTTTGTCCGAACAGATTCTACAACTTGTATCCTAGTTGAGGCTCAAAAGAAAAAGAGATATTAGAAATATGCTACTACCAACATAAAATTACCAATATATAGTGTCCTCAGCTAGTTTCATGGGTGATCGTGGTGGTCGTACGGCTAGACGTGGAGGTGGACAAGCTGGGCGGGGCAGTGCACGGGGAGGTGCACCCACCGATGTCTGGAAGCAGAAGGAAGGCTTGGTCAATAATAGCTTGCTTCTTGGGAAGCGTAACTCGGGTGATGCTGGCGTGATGAATGATGATGAAGAGGCGCTGGCTGATACGGCGTCAAGCCCGCTTAAAACAACAAATCTAGCGGGGAGTCTGCCGGTGGAGAAGCCTACAGTGCAGCGGCAGCTCGATATGCAGGGTGGGAGTATGGCCATTGTTCCAGTTCCAGTTCCTCCGCCACCACCTCAGTATGTTCCCCCGAAGGAAAAGAAGAGGCAGAAGAAGAATGTGGAAGCTGGAGAAAAGAGCAAAGGCGTGGAAAATTCAGAGGCGGGCTCCCGAGCGGAGTGCCGCGCGCAGCAATGAGTTGTGCAACGTGGAACTGTCGTGGTCTTGGCAATGCCGCGACAGTGAAGGAACTTCCCGACTTCGCGAGGGCCTTTGCCCCCCGGTTCTATCTGTAATTGAGACTCAGGTGCATAGATCCAGGGTAGAAGGACTTAGGCATACGTTAGGGTATGATAAGGCATTTGCTGTAAGCAGTTCCGGCCGTAGTGGTGGAATTGGTATTTTTTGGAATAATGAAAAAAAGGTAGAGATTTTACCGTACTCGCAATATCACATTGATACAGTTATAACAGAGGCCAATGGTTTGCCCTGGAGGTTAACTTGCGTGTATGGGGAGGCACAGACCAGTGAAAGATACAAAACTTGGGATATGTTGAAGTTTATCAAATCATCAACAAGTCTACCATGGGCTTGCATGGGAGATTTTAATGAAGTTTTACATCAGTCGAAACATGTTGGAGTACAAGCGAGAATTCAGGCACAGATAGCAGGCTTCCGAGAGATGGCGGATGTATGTGGTTTTAATGATCTAGGCTTTGAAGGTCGGAGCTGGACCTTTGAGAAAAAAGTTGCGGGTGGCTCCTTTTGCCGTGTGCATCTTGATCGGGCCTTTGCAACGTCGGAGTGGAGTTCACGGTTTCCACTGGCGACGGTTAAAAACTTAACGACACAAGCATCAGACCATGCCCCAATCCTCCTTACATGGAGGCAGCAGGCAGGGCACAATCATAGAAGTGCGAAAAGACGGTTCAGGTATGAAGTGATGTGGGAGGATCATGAGAGTTTTTCACCTATAGTCTCCCAAGTATGGCAGGATGAAGGTGAGGCGCGGAATGTGCGTGAATTACAAAATAAATTGTCGAGCTTCCCTGGTCATCTTGATGGATGGGAAAGGTCAACTTTTGGTCACGTAAGACTAGAGCTGAGCAAACTCAAGAGAGTTGGAAGTTCTACAGGCAGATCCGTCCAGGTTGGGCCCTTCACATGCAGAGATAAAAGTCACAAATAGAATCGTGGAGCTCAACCATAGGGAGGAGATCATGTGACATCAATGCTCACGGATTGAATGGCTAGCAGCTGGAGACAAAAACACACGATTTTTCCACTTGAGAGCAAGCCAGAGGAAGAAGAAGAAAAATAAAATAGCTCAGCTGAAAAAGAGCGATGGGCTTTTTACAAATGACGATAGTGAGATGAGGAATATGACTACAGCTTTCTATTAGCAACTGTATACTTCGGAAGGGACTGAGAACATGCAAGCGGTACTTGAGACATTACCCAGTAAGGTTACTTCCGAGATGAACAACAGACTACTCGCTTCCTTTAAAGAAAGTGAGGTAAAAGAGGCGCTCTTCTAGATGTTCCCTACAAAGGCACCGGGGCCGGATGGTTTTCCCGCCCATTTTTTCAGAGGTACTGGGAGCTCTTTGGAGCAGAGGTGACCGCATGTGTGTTGCGGGTTCTGAGGGGAGCAGATGATGCGGCTGCGATTAATAACACATTTGTGGTACTCATCCCAAAGTGGCAAGTCCGGAGGAATTGGGACAATTTAGACCTATAAGCTTATGCAATGTGATTTACAAAATAGCATCGAAGGTTGCAGCAAATAGGCTAAAGGAGATTTTGCCAGAGATTATCTCGGAAGAGCAATCAACTTTTGTACCGGGCAGATTGATCACGGACAACATCATCATAGCGTATGAATGCTTACATTTTATGAAACGAAAAAAGTGAAATAGTTGAGGTGTTGTGCTTTGAAGTTGGATATGAAAAAGGCCTATGATCGAGTGGAGTGGATCTACCTACGAGAAATCATGATTCACGTGGGATTTCACCGCCTGTGGGTGGATATGATCATGAGGTTGGTCACGTCTGTTTCGTTCTCTATTCTTGTTAATGGAGAGTGTACAAAGAGTTTTACCCCTTCGAGCCCCCTATCTTTTCTTGTTGGCAACAGAGGGCATTGATACGTCTCAAACGTATCTATAATTTTTTATGCTCCATACTTGTTTTACACCAATTTATATTACACTTCGTTGCACTTTTATACGATTTCGGGCACTAACCTATTAACAAGATGCCACAGTGCCAGTTCCCTGTTTTCTGTTGTTTTGTATTTCAGAAAATTTGTACATGAAATATTCTCGAAATTGCACGAAACAAAAGCCGAAGTCAATATTTTACTGCAACGAAGACGGAGTCCAGAGGGGGGTCGAATAGAGGAAGCAGGGTGGCCACGCCAGCCCTAGGCGCGGCCTGGCCACTAGTACGAAAAGGCTCATTAGTGGCGCACCAAAAACCACATTCTGTGGCGCATGGGCAGTGCGCCATAGAAACTTCGCCACAAAAATAAGGTTTCTGTGGCGCACCAGCTCATGCGCCACATAATTAAGGTTTTCTGTGGCGCACTAAAGACAGTGCGCCACAGAAATAAGGTTTCTGTGGCGCACCGGCCCATGCGCCGCTGTTTTTTTTTGCTGGGCCACAGAATAATGTATAGGCATATTCGATTTTTTACTGCCTGCTGTATTATACAGGTTTTATATAGGTTTCATACACAGTATACAGTTATATACAGATATAATATAGACAGATATAATATAGACAGATATAATATGTACATATATAATATAGCAACATTATACATCATCATCACATTACTTAGAGCCCGATCGAGTTATACATACAGCTCCATACAACTCATAATCCATGCAAATTAAGTTCATCATCTCTAGATACAAATGAAGTGACATCGGTCGCTGCCTACACTAGGATGAAACAGAGTACCGCCGTGACGATGGTGAGCAAGAGCGAGAGCACAACAAAGATCTTCATCTTCATCTTGCTCCTGTTCGACTGGTGCTTCCTCCACTTGGCAACCACCTCGTGTCTAGTCGGGTACCCTTTATAGCAGTTGCCGCTAAACTTGTGCACCTGTTTCTTGCAGTCCTCCCACTCCTCCTACACTCCTGGAACCCGCCCCTCGAACACGACGTAGTACGTCATCTCTATGGACACAAGGCATATTAGTATATAATGCAATGGAAAGAGTTAGAGGGTTCACATGCATACATATTCACAAGAATTAAAGCAAGGAAATAATAATAAACCTAAAATACATACAGCATCGGTATCACATAAGTAATCAAGTTCAACAACAATGACTACAATAGTAATTGAAGTCCAACAACAACGACCGTTTCGAGCAAATTAAGCAAGTTTAGTTTACAACACAGTACACATTGTCCATCGATTCAAAGTAATGCTAGGCACACCGGCCTCGGTCAACGAGACGTCTTCTTGAGCGGCTCCGGGAACGATTTGTACAAGTCATTCGTTGTCCACGTCCTTCCATCACCCTGCCTATGTAGGCGTTCTTCGATATCCCTCTTACACAACCCTCTGAGTTGGTGTAAGAGCTCCGATCCGTTGGATACATCTTGTACGATAATTTCCGATAGCTTTACTTGGATGCGATGGAAGTCTTCTCTAAGATCAGCATCGTTGATCTCCCCAACATTTTAATGGGACCTCGCTGACTAGGTGGCAGACACATCATCTCTGCATCCTCGACAAACCCTTTAAGGTGATGGAGGACATAGAAGGCCTCCTTAATGCTGCCAGCTGGCTGCTTGATGCAAGGGAAGTCGATCACGTGCTTGAACCCGAGCTCTTTAGTGTCCGGCCTGATATATTGCCCCTTCTTGTCGAAGGTGCCTCCATTTTTTGAGTAGCCAAGGATAGCCTCATCGAGAACACCCCTTATTCTCGTGTAGTCTTTCTTCGTCGTCGTATTCAACGAGTCGAAATACTAGGCTAGTGACCACTTCGGGCAAAGGATGACGAGTGTGCAGTATTTGTCCCTGCTCAACACATGCAATTGAAATGGAATGTTGGAAAGGATCGAAAATGGAAGAAATATATAAGAAAGCATAAGTTACAACGGCCGTGAGCGGATGTGTACTTACTCCGGAAAGACAGGCAGAAGAATGGTGTTCTTCTCTTTGTTCATGAGCATGAAGCTCTGGAGGTACCGCACCGCCTTGGTCCGTGTCTTGAGCCGTCCTGGAGCTGTCTATCGCGCATGTAGTAGGGATCCGTTACTGCGATGTGGGGGGTCTCTCTCTGTTGATCTTCATCTGAAGATTGATCGCGTATAGGCGGACCAAGTTATAGTCGAGCCGTTTCAGTGAAATACATTGAAGACGTCCTCGAACGCTATGAAGAAGATATCCGCGGGCTCTTTGTAACATCCCAAAAATTTCAAAACAAAACAAATGAATTTCCCCTAGTTCCAAATTTTGGAACCAACAAAAACTTTTATTAAATGAAGTATGATACATAGTGATCTTGTTTAATTCTTGTGCTACTGCCATGATTGATTGTTATAGTAGTTTGAAATAAACTTAAACCCTAAAACTCACCCCTCTTATCACCATCCTAGTTAAAATAAAATAAAAGGAAATTAAATAAGAAAAAGGCATATGTGCCTATGGCTACCATTATCAACATTTACCCTAGACCTTTCCACTTTACTTAAAG
>NC_061514.1:266138284-266202969 GCF_022539505.1 Lolium rigidum
TTGGTTACTGTGTGCTATTCCCCTTTTTGTTGCAGAATCCCTGAACATCATTTGAAGAGCACACGCGCTGTCGGTAACGAATCAAATGAAATCGATCAAACAGTCCAAACCTGCGATAAAAGAGGAAACTTCCCGAATCCAGGAGAAAATATATAAGGGAACTACGACAGGGTTTCCTTCTGGATCTTTAGAGCAAAAGAATAAAATCAGTCGATTTAGAACAATTACAAGGGTAATAACTGTATGGCCAATCGTAGATCTTATAACTTTCCGGATTTGGGTTCTCTCATGAAAATCATAGTGAAGTCGAAACCATGAAAAGCAAGATCCCGAATAAGAAAACAGAAACCGAGGAAACCACAAGAGTGAAGACTAGTAGAGTCTCGTCTTTTGCCATTCTTTGCTCCTTTTTCACTCAATGATTCATTCTAATTTCCCGACCAAAAATTCTATATCTCTATTCTATGATATTTCTATATATATATAGAATATGATATCTAATATGACACCCGATTTGTCAAAGGGATTGGATTGGTGACTTACCCATTCAGTGACTTTGGCACTGGACGTTCCAAAAACGGGTACTATCGGATCGGGTGAATTAGAGAATAGACAGAGGTCCGTTGGCATTTCAGCCTTTCTTCTCCTTTCAGGGCCTATCCGAAAGAGAATCCAGTACCTCTTGGTCCTGAATATCAGAATAGGACGAACGAACCGGACCCCGCGGATATCTTTGCTTCGGAACAAAACAAAACCCTGCAATCAAATAGATTGTCCCAAGGGCGCCATATTCTAGGAGCCCAAGTTATGCTATTGAAAATTAGTTCCTCTAGCAGTTCCGGTTTGAGCATTCCGTTCCCTTTTTCAAACTCCACTTCTTTTCATATAGCAATCCCTGATCAAAGAGAGAACAATATCCATTTCAAAACATTTCTAACGGATTCCTTGGTTCGGACCGACGAAGTAATGGCACTCGATTATTATCAACCTGGCTGCAATCTTTTTCTGTCGGTAAGGATTGCACCAGAGCACCTTCTACTTCTAATAGGCCATGAACTATAGATAGAGAAGAATCATTCTGAGCGAGTACATAAGAAGCGATCCACTTTTTTCATCGGTTCCAGGCCAGGGGAAGACCAAAGATCTTGCGCGGCAGGTCCGCCAGAAAAACGAAAAAGAGAAAGAAGTCTCGTTAATCTATTCATGCTCGTTCCAAGTTCGAAGTACCTTTTCTTTTGGCCAAAGAAAAACCCGCTTCCTGACACGATTGCCTCTTTATATAGATAGATTCGATGGGGTTATTACTTATAAGTCTATTTTGTACAAGAGCCCCTCCTATCTGATAGAAAAGGGTCCCATGATCCCGAGCCGATCTTACCTTGGCTCGCAAACCCCAAGTTTGTCTATGAAGAGCTAATCTAATTGTATTTTTTTTTTAATGGATTTCTTATGTGGAATACTAATGGATAGGGCCTCGTTGCTAAGTGTTACAAGATCTAGTGCACTGGAACTCGTGGTTATGGACCCGAATCCTTTAGTATGCAACATTGTCTTTTCCAAGTAAAAACCCCTAGTATATGAAAGAATGAAAAGGTGCTTTCGTTCTTGTGGAATAAGAAGCCCTCGTACCTTACTGAAAGGAAAATCGTAATTTTTCGTTAGGTATTTGACCAAATAGGATCGTCCAGTTCCTATAGAACCTATCACTAAAATACCCGATAGGGCTAAGCGGAACGAAAAGGGTTTTCCATGAGTAAGTGATTGTCTGATAATGAGCAAGGAATATAGGTCTTTCTGCTAAAGGGGATCTATTAAACTCATAATTCATTGGATCCTTGTTATCAATGCCAACTAGGTATCATAAGTAAATGGATCCCGGTTGTTCAATCCTTTGATAACCAAGGTCATTCTTTGCTAAAGAGAAATGATCACTATGAGTCAGATTCAATAGAATTGGATCCATTCCAAATAGCAAGAATTAGGATTCTTGATCCCTCTCAATCTCTCTTTCAATTCGAGGATCCAGAGAGGTGTTTTCATAGTCATCTCCTAATATTTTCGATTTCATTTTTCTATGATATGCCTTTCTATATGAAAATTTGTTATTTACGATGTACGATGATCCCTGTTAAGCATCCATGGCTGAATGGTTAAAGCGCCCAACTCATAATTGGTAAATTTGCGGGTTCAATTCCTGCTGGATGCACGCGAACGGGAACGTTCCATAAGTCTATTGGAACTGGTTCTCTATCCATGGAATCTCATCCATCATCCATACATAACGAATTGGTATGGTATATTCATACCATAACATAAGAACAATAAGAACTCGAATTCTTATCGATACTGGAACTCAGAGCATAGGAGGGAAAGTCGATTTATGGATGGAATCAAATACGCAGTATTTACAGAAAAAAAGTCTTCGTTTATTGGGAAAGAATCAATATACTTTTAATGTCGAATCGGGATTCACTAAGACAGAAATAAAGCATTGGGTCGAACTCTTCTTTGGTGTTAAGGTAGTAGCTGTGAATAGCCATCGACTACCTGGAAAGGGTAGAAGAATAGGACCTATTCTGGGACATACAATGCATTACAGACGTATGATCATTACCCTTCAACCGGGTTATTCTATTCCACTTCTAGATGAAAAAAAATGAGAATGCCTTCAGTCGGTTGTCTTCTCCTCATTGTGCTTCATTGTTGGATCTTGTGAGCTGCCTAACATGATCAAGATCATCTATCTCGTAATTCTATATGTTGTGTTTGTCGGGATCCGATGGATAGAGAATACCATGTCATGTTAATTATCAAGTTATTATACATGTGTTGTTTATGATCTTGCATGCTCTCCGTTTCTAGTAGAGGCTCGGCCAAGTTTTTACTTTTAACTCCAAGAGGGAGTACTTATGCTCGATAGTGGGTTCATGCCCGCATTGACACTCGGGACAAGTGATAGAAAGTTCTAAGGTTGTGTTGTGTCTGTTGCCACTAGGGATAAAACATTGGCGCTATGTCCGAGGATGTAGTTGTTGATTACATTACGCACCATACTTAATGCAATTGTCCGTTGCTTTGCAACTTAATACCGGAGGGGGTTCGGATGATAACCCGAAGGTGGACTTTTTAGGCATAGATGCGCTTGGATGGCGGTCTATGTACTTTGTCGTAATGCCCAATTAAATCTCACTATACTTATCATGTCATGTATGTGCATTGTTATGCCCTCTCTATTTGTCAATTGCCCGACCGTAATTTGTTCACCCAACATGCTTTTATCTTATGGGAGAGACACCTCTAGTGAACTCGTGGACCCGGTCCATTCTTTAATACTGAAATACAAATCTGCTCGCAATACTTGTTTTTACTATTTTCTCTCGCAAACAATCATCTTCCACACAATACGGTTAATCCTTTCTTACAGCAAGCCGGTGAGATTGACAACCTCACTCGTTTCTTTGGGGCAAAGTACTTTGGTTGTGTTGTGCGAGTTCCACGTTGGCGCCGGAATCTCCGGTGTTGCGCCGCACTACATCCCGCCGCCATCAACCTTCAACGTGCTTCTTGGCTCCTCCTGGTTCGATAAACCTTGGTTTCTTTCTGAGGGAAAACTTGCTGCTGTGCGCATCATACCTTCCTCTTGGGGTTGCCCAACGAACGTGTGAAATACACGCCATCAGCGGTCTCAACGTTTCCAAGGCGGCACAGGACCAAAACAAAAATGAAGTAGCCAGAAATCAGGGGGTGAAAAAATCATGGAAAAGAAAGATTTCAATTGGGCTGCATCTGGACATCTGGGCCTTCGAACTATCCTTATGGGCCTTTTGACTCGTACAATTTCAGCCCACTCCAAAACAGGAAAGTTCAGATTTTTCTAAAAAAACAGGAAAGTCCTATGCTTCGCAAAAACACAAAACAAGGAGATTCAACATATAAGTTTGTTTATGTAAAAATAAAGAATTTATCCGTTTGCAATAGCTCAGAGCGAAATATACTGTTTATTGTCTGCAAAATAATCAAGATATCACATGTTTCTTGTACGGGGAGGCTGACATCGGGGACCCATGAGCCAGCAGCGTCGTCAACGTTTTAAAGGCGGCAGAGGATAGAAAGAAAAAATAAACCAAAAATATGTTGGTAAAAAATCCAAGAAAAGAAACATTTTCCTTCTAAGAGGATGACATGCGGGACCCATGAGGCAGCAGCATCCTCAGCGTTTATTGTTCATAGAGGTCGACATGTGGGACCCGTGAGCCAGCAGGTGTCCTCAACGTTTTAAAGGTCGCAGGAGATCGAAAGAAAAATAAGCCAAAAATCGTTTGGTCAACAAAATCCAAGAAAAGAAACATTTACCGTTCTGAGAGGATGACATGCGGGACCCATGAGGCAGCAGCATCCTCAACGATGCCAAGGCGGCAGGGGATCAAAAGAAAAAAAAGGAAATATCCAGAAATTAATTAGGGGTTCAAAATAAATCCATCAAAGGAAACTTTTACTGTTCATAGAGGATGACATGTGGGGCCGACCTTCCAACAGCGTCCTCATCGTTTCAAAGGGGGCAGGAGATCAAAAGAAAAAGGCAAATAGCCAGAAATTAGGGGTCAAAAATAACTCCAAGAAAGGAAATTTTTATTGTTCGTAGAGGATGACATGCGGGACCCTGAGCCAAGCAGACTTACTCAACGTTTCAAAGGCGGCATGAGATCGAAAGAAAAAGGCAAGTGACAAAATATCAGGAGCCAAAGATAATCCAAGAAAAGAAACTTTATTGTACATAGAGGATGACATGCGGGTCCCATTTAGCAGCAGCGGTCTCAACGTTTCAAATGCGGCTTTGAGATAAAAAAAGAAAGTTGATTGTACATAGAGGATGACATGTGGGTCCCATGAGTCAGCAGCTTACTCAAACGTTTCCAAGGCGGCAGGGGATCAAAAGAAAAAGGAAATAGCCAAAAATCAGAGGGTGAAAAAAAATAAAGAAAATAAACTTTTATAGCACATAGAGGATGACATGCGGGTCCCATGAGCCAAGCGAGGTTCCTCAACGTTTCAAACGTGGCATGAGATCGAAAGAAAAAGGCAAGTGACCAAATATCGAGATCCAAAAATAATTCAAGAAAAGAAACTTGATTGTACATAGAGGATGACATGCGGGTCCCATGAGTCGCAGCCTACTCAACGTTTCCAAGGCGGCAGGGATCAAAAGAAAAAGGAAACAACCAAAAATCGGAGGGTGAAAAAAAATCCAAGAAAATAAACTTTTGTAGCACATAGAGGATGACATGCGGGTCCCATGAGCCGACCAGCGTTTCAAACGTGGCATGAGATCGAAAGAAAAGGCAAGTGACCAAATATCGGGATCCAAAAATAATTCAAGAAAAGAAACTTGATTGTACATAGAGGCTAACATGTGGGACCTATGAGCCGACAGAGTCCTCAACGTTTCAAAGGCGGCGAGGGATCAAAAGAAAAAGGAAATTGCCAAAAATCGGAGGGTGAAAAAAAACCAAGAAAATGAACTTTTATAGTACATAGAGGATGACATGTGGGTCCCATGAGCCCGCAGGTTCCTCAACGTTTCAAACGTGGCATGAGATCGAAAGAAAAAGGCAAGTGACCAAATATCAGGATCCAAAAATAATTCAAGAAAAGAAACTTGATTGTACATAGAGGATGACATGCGGGTTCCATTTAGCAGCAGCGGTATCAACGTTTGAGAGGCTGCACGAGATCGAAAGAAAAAGGCAAGTGACCAAATATGAGGAGCCAAAAATAATTCAGGAAAAGAAAGTTTTATAGTACATAGAGGATGACATGCGGGTCCCATTTAGCAGCAGCGGTATCACCGTTTGAGAGGCTGCATGGGGTCGAAAGAAAAAGGCAAGTGACCAAATATCAGGAGCCAAAAATAATTCAAGAAAAGAAAGTTTTATAGTACATAGAGGATGACATGCGGGTCCCATTTAGCAGCAGCGGTATCACCGTTTGAGAGGCGGGACGGGATCGAAAGAAAAAGGCAAGTGACCAAATATGAGGTGCCAAAAAAACTCCAAGAAAAGAAAGTTGATTGCACATAGAGGATGACATGCGGGTCCCATTTAGCAGACAGCGGTCTCAACGTTTCCAAGGCGGCAAGGGATCAAAAGAAAAAGGAAGTAGCCGAGTAATCGGGGGTCAAAAAAATCCAAGAATAGAAAGAATTTTGGTTCATAGAGGATGACATGCGGGACCCATGACCCTGCATCGTAAACGGCTCGATCGGAGAGCGTTGAACGAGATGGCGTGATCGAGAAAAAAAACAATGCCAGAGAGGCTGCCATCTTGGCCCTACATCCCTCGGCGGTGCGGATTTGCGTTGACTCGGCCGGCGAACCCGAGATTTCGAGATGCACCACGTCCCGGGCCACCATACGCGACGTTTTGGCCGTTTTCGTCGGGCTAGATGGCCTCAAAAACGAGAAAAAAACGTTTTGACATGCACAACGGAGAGACCAAAAAATCGTCGGCCATGGTACACCAGCAACCACGGCGCGACTTCAACTTCGTCGGCCATGGCAACTTTTCTTGTAGTGGTATGATGCAGCAGTGCCTGAAGGACCAAATTGGACGGAATGTGCACGCCTACGTTGACGATATTGCAGTCATGACCCGGAAAGGATCCGACTTGATCAGCGACCTCACGGAAACCTTCGAGAATCTCCGACAGTACAAGATGATGTTGAATCCGCTGAAGTGCGTCTTTGGCGTACCAACCGGAAAACTCCTTGGCTTCATTGTATCTCGTAGAGGCATTGAAGTAAGCCCGGAAAAAATCAAGGCTATTCTGTGCATCAAAAGGTCAACTTGTCTCAAAGATGTGCAACGATTAACTGGTTGCGTCGCTGCAATCAGTAGATTTGTTAGCTGTCTTGGCGAGAAGGCACTACCTCTATACAAGCTGCTGAAGAAATCAGACAAGTTCGTCTAGGACGACGCAGCAAATGCAACACTTCAGGGGTTGAAAGATATACTCTCTTCCCTGCCTATTTTGGCGGCACTCGCTGAGTCAGAACCTATGTTCCTATACCTGGCAGCCTCCAATAAGGTCATCAGTCTCATTATCGTGGTGGAGCAAAAGGAAGAAGGCTATGAATACGGAGTCCACCGGCCAGTTTACTACATAAGCAAGGTCTTGACGGAATCCAAGCAAAGATACCCTCACTTTCAGAAGCTAGTCTATGGAGTTTTCCTAGGCAGCCGGAAGCTGAAACACTACTTCCAGGAGCATCCTATGACAGTGGAGAGCAAGGCTCCATTGTCAACCATCATCAATAATTCCGACGCAACAGGGCATGTAGCAAAATGGGGCATTGAATTATCTGCCTTCGATATCAACTACCAAGCCAGAACCGCGATCAAATCCCAAGCTTTGGTGGACTTTCTCGCCGATTGGACTGAAGCATCGGAGGGCACACCTGTGCTGGAACCTGAACCTTGGATCATGCACTTTGACGGATTGATGCGTGTAGTTGACACGTCCGTTGGGAACCCCAAGAGGAAGGTGTGATGCGCACAGTAGAAAGTTTCCCTCAGTAAGAAACCAAGGTTTAATCGAACCAGTAGGAGTCAAGAAGCACGTTGAAGGTTGATGGTGGCGGAATGTAGTGCGGCGCAACACCAGGGATTCCGGCGCCAACGTGGAACCTGCACAACACAACCAAAGTACTTTGCCCCAACGTAACAGTGAGGTTGTCAATCTCACCGGCTTGCTGTGAACAAAGGATTAACCGTATTGTGTGGAAGATGATTGTTTGCGAAGAATAGTAAAGAACAAGTATTGCAGTAGATTGTATTTCAGATGTAAAGAATAGACCGGGGTCCACAGTTCACTAGCGGTGTCTCTCCCATAAGATAAATAGCATGTTGGGTGAACAAATTACAGTTGGGCAATTGACAAATAAAGAAGGCATAACAATGCACATACATATGTCATGATGAGTACTATGAGATTTAATCAGGGCATTACGACAAAGTACATAGACCGCCATCCAAGCATGCATCTATGCCTAAAAAGTCCACTTTCAGGTTATCATCCGAACCCTTCCGGTATTAAGTTGCAAGCAACGAGACAATTGCATTAAGTATGGTGCGTAATGTAATCAACACAAATATCCTTAGACAAAGCATCGATGTTTTATCCCTAGTGGCAACGAAGACATCCACAACCTTAGAACTTTCTCATCATCGTCCCAGATTTAATGGAGGCATGAACCCACTATCGAGCATAAATACTCCCTCTTGGAGTCACAAGTATCAACTTGGCCGAGCCTCTACTAGCAACGGAGAGCATGCAAGAACATAAATAACATATATGATAGATTGATAATCAACTTGACATAGTATTCAATATCCATCGGATCCCAACAAACACAACATGTAGGATTACAAAGAAACGATCTTGATCATGATAGGCAGCTCACAAGATCGAGCATGATAGCACAATTAGGAGAAGACGACCATCTAGCTACTGCTATTGACCCATGGTCCAGGGGTGAACTACTCACACATCAATCCGGAGGCGATCATGGCGATGAAGAGTCCTCCGGGAGATGATTCCCCTCTCCGGCAGGGTGCCGGAGCGATCTCCTGAATCCCCCGAGATGGGATTGGCGGCGGCTGCGTCTCTGGAAGGTTTTCCGTATCGTGGCTCTCGGTACAGAGGGTTTCGCGACGGAGGCTTTAAGTAGGCGGAAGGGTAGGTCAGGGGGCGTCACGAGGGGCCCACACGCTAGGGCCGCGCGGCCAGGGCCTCGGCCGCGCCGCCCTGTTGTGTGGCCACCTCGTGGCCCCACTTCTTATCCTCTTCGGTCTTCTGGAAGCTTCGTGTGAAAATAGGACCCTGGGCGTTGATTTCGTCCAATTCCGAGAATATTTCCTTACTAGGATTTCGAAACCAAAAACAACGTAAAACAAAGAATCGGCTCTTCGGCATCTCGTCAATAGGTTAGTGCCTGGAAAATGCATAATAATGACATATAATGTGTATAAAACATGTGAGTATCATCATAAAAGTAGCATGGAACATAAGAAATTATAGATACGTTTGGGACGTATCAAGCATCCCCAAGCTTAGTTCCTACTCGCCCTCGAGTAGGTAAACGATAACAAAGATAATTTCTGAAGTGACATGCTATCATAATCTTGATCATACTATTGTAAAGCGCATGAGATGAATGCAGCGATTCGAAGCAATGATGAAGATAATGAGTAAACAAATGAATCATATAGCAAAGACTCTTCATGAATAATACTTTCAAGACAAGAATCAATAAGTCCTGCATAACAGTTAACTCATAAGCAATAAATTCTTAGTAGAAAGCTTTGAAACAACACAAAGGAAGATATAAGTTTCAGCGGTTGCTTTCAACTTTAACATGTATATCTCATGGATAATTGTCAACACAAAGTAATATAACAAGTGCAATAGGTAAACATGTAAGAATCAATGCACACAGCTTACACAAGTGTTTGCTTCTAAGATAGAAAGAATAGGTAAACCGACTCAACAATAAAGTAGAAGAAAGGCCCTTCGCAGAGGGAAGCATGGATTACTATTTTTGTGCTAGAGCTTTTATTTTGAAAACAAGAAACAATTTTGTCAACGGTAGTAATAAAGCATATGAGTTATGTATAAGACATCTTATAAGTTGCAAGCCTCATGCATAGTATACTAATAGTGCTCACACCTTGTCCTAATTAGCTTGGGTTAACACGGATTATCATTGCATAACATATGTTTCAACCAAGTGTCACAAAGGGGTACCTCTATGCTGCCTGTACAAGGGTCTAAGGAGAAGGTTCGCATTGGATTTCTCGCTTTTGATCATTCTCAACTTAGACACCCATACCGGGACAGCATAGACAACGGATAATGGACTCCTCTTTTAATGCTTAAGCATTCAACAACAGTTAATATTCTCATAAGAGATTGAGGTTTTATGTCCAAACTGAAACTTCCACCATGATTCATGGCTTTAGTTAGCGGCCCAATGTTCTTCTCTAAAAATATGCATACTCAAACCATTTGATTGTGAAAACCGCCCTTACTTCAGACAAGACGAACATGCATAGCAACTCACATGATATTCCACAAAGGTAAAAAGTTGATGGCGTCCCCAGAAAACATGGTTACCGCTCAACAAGCAACTTACTAAGAAATAAGACACATAAGTACATATTCTTCACCACGATAGTTTTTAAGCTATTTTGTCCCATGAGCTATATATTGCAAAGGCAAAGAATGGAATTTTAAAGGTAGCACTCAAGTAATGTACTTTGGAATGGCGGAGAAATACCATGTGGTAGGTAGGTATGGTGGACACAAATGGCATAGTTTTGGCTCAAGGATTTGGATGCACGAGAAGAATCCCTCTCAATACAAGGCTAGGCTAGCAAGGTTGTTTGAAGCAAACTCAAGTATAAAATGGTGCAGCAAGACTCACATATAAACATATTGTAAGCATTATAAGACTTTACATCGTCTCCTTGTTGTTCAAACACCTCAACCGAGAAAATATCTAGACTTAGAGAGAACAATCATGCAAACCAAATTTTAACAAGCTCTATGTAGTTATTCATTAATAGGTGCAAAGTACATGATGCAAGAGCTTAAACAAGATCTATATGAGCACAACAATTGCCAAGTATCACATTATTCAAGACATTATACCAATTACCACATGCGGCATTTTCCGTTTCCAACCATATATCAATGAATGAGGTAGTTCAACTTTCGCAATGAACATTAAAGATAAAGCTAAGAACACATGTGTTCATACGAAACAGCGGAGCGTAATATCTCCAATATAAAGAATGCTAGGATCCGATTTATTCAAACAAAACAAAAACTAAAGCAAACAGACGCTCCAAGCAAAGCACATAAGATGTGACTGAATAAAAATATAGTTTCATTAGAGGAACCTGATAATGTTGTCGATGAAGAAGGGGATGCCTTGGGCATCCCCAAGATTAGATGCTTGAGTCTTCTTGAAATATGCAGGGATGAACCACGGGGGCATCCCCAAGCTTAGACTTTTCACTCTTCTTGATCATATTGTATCATCCTCCTCTCTTGACCCTTGAAAACTTCCTCCACACCAAACTCGAAACAAACTCATTAGAGGGTTAGTGCATATTTGAAAATTCACATATTCAGAGGTGACATAATCATTCTTAACACTTCGGACATTGCACAAAGCTACTGAAAGTTAATGGAACAAAGAAATCCATCGAACATAGCAAAACAGGCAATGCGAAATAAAAGGTAGAATCTGTCAAAACAGAACAGTCCGTAAAGACGAATTTTACAGGGGCACTTAACTTGCTCAGATGAAAATGCTTAAATTGAATGAAAGTTGCGTACATATCTGAGGATCACGCACGTAAATTGGCAGATTTGTCTGAGTTACCTACAGAGAACCATACCTAAATTCGTGACAGCAAGAAATCTATTTCTGCGCAGTAATCCAAATCTAGTATTGACTTTACTATCAAAGACTTTACTTGGCACAACAATGCAATAAAATAAAGATAAGGAGAGTTTGCTACAGTAGTAACAACTTCCAAGACTCAACAAAACAGTAATAAAAACATACATGGGTTATCTCCCAAGAAGTGCTTTCTTTATAGCCATTAAGATGGGCTCAGCAATTTTAATGATGCTCTCGTGAAAAATAGAAAATGAAGCAAAAGGAGCATCAAGAAGCAAATTCAAAACACATTTAAGCCTAGCCCACTTCCTATGCATAGGAATCTTGTAGACAAATAAATTCATGAAGAACAAAGTGACAAGCATAGGAAGATAAAACATGAGTAACTTCAAAAAAATTAGCATATAGAGAGGTGTTTTAGTACCATGAAAATTTCTACAACCATATTTTCCTCTCTCATAATAATTTCCAGTAGCATCATGAACAAACTCAAAAATATAGCTATCACCTAAAGCATTCTTATCATGATCCACATGCATAAAAGTATCATTACTCTCCACATAAGCATAATCAGTACTATTAATTGTAGTGGGAGCAAATTCAATAAGATAGCTATCATTATTATTCTCATCACCATAATCATCACATATAGGAGGCATATTGTAATCATAATTAATTTTCTCCTCCATGCTTGGGGGACTAAAAATATCATGCTCCTCAAAACCAGCTTCCCCAAGCTTAGAATTTTCCATAGCATTAGCAACAATGGTGTTCAAAGCATTCATACTAATAACATTGCCATTAGCTTGCATATAAAGTTCCATAGGTTTTTTAATTTTCTCTTCAAACACCTCATGTCCTAACTCAAGATAGATACTATAAAGATCTCTAATATTTTTGTTGTTTTCCATTAAGCCTAACTAGTGAAGTCGCTCAACTTAGTATTTTCAGGAGTATTCATTTTAGCAATAGTAAATAAAGCAAACTAGATAAAGTAAATGCAAGTAACTAATTTTTTTATGTTTTTAATATAGAGAACGCAAACAAGATAGTAAATAAGGTAAAGCTAGCAATTAATTTTTTTGTGTTTTGTTTTAGTGCAGCAAAAAAAGTAGTAAATAAAATAAAGCAAGACAAAAACAAAGTAAAGAGATTGGAAGTGGAGACTCCCCTTGCAGCGTGTCTTGATCTCCCGACAACGGCGCCGTAAATTTGCTTGATGCGTGTAGTTGACACGTCCGTTGGGAACCCCAAGAGGAAGGTGTGATGCGCACAGTAGCAAGTTTCCCTCAGTAAGAAACCAAGGTTTAATCGAACCAGTAGGAGTCAAGAAGCACGTTGAAGGTTGATGGTGGCGGAATGTAGTGCGGCGCAACACCAGGGATTCCGACGCCAACGTGGAACCTGCACAACACAACCAAAGTACTTTGCCCCAACGTAACAGTGGAGGTTGTCAATCTCACCGGCTTGCTGTGAACAAAGGATTAACCGTATTGTGTGGAAGATGATTGTTTGCGAAGAACAAGTAAAGAACAAGTATTGCGATGAGATTGTATTTCAGATGTAAAGAATAGACCGGGGTCCACAGTTCACTAGCGGTGTCTCTCCCATAAGATAAATAGCATGTTGGGTGAACAAATTACAGTTGGGCAATTGACAAATAAAGAAGGCATAACAATGCACATACATATATCATGATGAGTACTATGAGATTTAATCGTGGTATTACAACAAAGTACATAGACCGCCATCCAGACATGCATCTATGCCTAAAAAGTCCACTTTCAGGTTATCATCCGAACCCCTTCCGGTATTAAGTTGCAAGCAACGAGACAATTGCATTAAGTATGGTGTGTAATGTAATCAACGTAAATATCCTTAGACAAAGCATCGATGTTTTATCCCTAGTGGCAACAAGCACATCCACAACCTTAGAACTTTACGTCACATCGTCCCGCATTTAATGGAGGCATGAACCCACTATCGAGCATAAATACTCCCTCTTGGAGTCACAAGTATCAACTTGGCCGAGCCTCTACTAGCAACGGAGAGCATGCAAGAACATAAATAACATATATGATAGATTGATAATCAACTTGACATAGTATTCAATATCCATCGGATCCCAACAAACACAACATGTAGGATTACAAAGAAACGATCTTGATCATGATAGGCAGCTCACAAGATCGAGCATGATAGCACAATTAGGAGAAGACGACCATCTAGCTACTGCTATGGACCCATGGTCCAGGGGTGAACTACTCACACATCGATCCGGAGGCGATCATGGCGATGAAGAGTCCTCCAGGAGATGATTCCCCTCTCCGGCAGGGTGCCGGAGGCGATCTCCTGAATCCCCCGAGATGGGATTGGCGGCGGCTGCGTCTCTGGAAGGTTTTCCGTATCGTGGCTCTCGGTACAGAGGGTTTCGCGACGGAGGCTTTAAGTAGGCGGAAGGGTAGGTCAGGGGGCGTCACGAGGGGCCTACACGCTAGGGCCGCGCGGCCAGGGCCTGGGCCGCGCCGCCCTGTTGTGTGGCCACCTCGTGGCCCCACTTCTTATCCTCTTCGGTCTTCTGGAAGCTTCGTGTGAAAATAGGACCCTGGGCGTTGATTTCGTCCAATTCTGAGAATATTTCCTTACTAGGATTTCGAAACCAAAAACAGCGAGAAAACAAGAATCGGCTCTTCGGCATCTCGTCAATAGGTTAGTGCCAGAAAATGCATAATAATGACATATAATGTGTATAAAACATGTGAGTATCATCATAAAAGTAGCATGGAACATAAGAAATTATAGATACGTTTGGGACGTATCACGGATCCAAGCAGCATCAAGGCTCGGGGGCTGGAGTTACCCTGAAGTCACCAACCGGAGAAGAACTGCTGTCGAGGGTGCTCCTCGGCAATGCCCTCCGATAGGGGCTTAGGGTTGATGGAATCCTGTAAGCTGACAAGAGACATCGGTTCACAGACAAGCGGGGAGAGCGATTTACCCAGGTTCGGGGCCCTCGATGAGGTAAAACCCTTACGTCCTGCCTGTCTGATCTTGATTATGAAAATATTGGGTTACAATGGGGTGCCGAAGGGTTCGGCTGAGATCTCGTCGAGAGGCTAAGTGTTGCGGCGACCTAGCTCTAGACTTCTGGTGGCTAAAATTGCTAAGATTGTGCGTGTCTCTCGACAGCCCCTCTCCTGGCCTTTATATAGGAGGCCAGGTCTCAAGAGGTCTAACCGAGTACGACTAGGTTTACAATAGTTCTATCTCTAAACTTTCCTTGTTCGGCTCCTCCCTTGTCTTGCCCGCCAAGGAATCCTCCATTGTGCCATCCAAGTGGCCCATCTTGTCATCGAATACATTCATGGGCCTCCATCTAGATCATATACGGTAGGGCAATGTCGGTTACCCGAAGGGTAATGCCCACGTCAGTAGCCCCCCAGTGTCTAGCCGAAGATAGTTCGGGTAGAGACTAAAGCATGCCTCCACCTAATGTTCTTCTCCTTGATTGTTTTTGTCCATCTTGTATCAGCATCATCTTCTTCTATCGGGTGCGCGTCCTGCGCTCCCGATGGGAGTAGCCCCCGAGTCTAGGTACGGATGCTTGCAATCCGTGCGTAGACTCAAGTTGTGCCACTCGAACGTTCTCCTCTGCCGAAGTTTTGCTACAAGTCTTTATGGGTCATCCGATACATTTGTACCAAGGCTTGTTTTCTTCGATAAGTTTTCCATGCGTAAGGGATAATGAGTAACGTGCCCAACTTTTGCTGGTTAACTGCCGATGGCAAAACAACGTCACCCTACACAGAATCAAGTCCCCGGGCATGATCCTGGAGTGTAAAAAACTTCTGTCGGGTGCGCGTCCAGCGCTCCCGATGGGAGTAGCCCCCGAGTCTGAACACGGGTGCTTGTAACTGGGTGCAGACTCGAGCTGAGCTTTCCATCCTTTTCTCCAAATATTTCTTCATAAAAATATCCTCGAATGCTCATTTTATCGGGTGCGCGTCAAGCGCTCCCGTACATAGACTCAGGATTACCATCCGATACCTTTTACATTTCTTCGAATGCTCCGAGCATTCCTTACGACGTCACTGATGACGTTATTGTTACTTTGATTTTGACTGACAGGACGCGACCCGCCGGGCCCATCCTACCTCTGCATAGCTCTGTTTTTAAGCAATATCTACCTTCCTCGTACAGTTACCAAGGTGCCTCCTCGATTTCCGCGATCAATGATGGAGAAAAGGTCCTCTTAATGAACTGGCAGCAACGACACGTGCCCACGCAATCCTCAAGTTTTCCTCTTCTTAAAATCTCTTAGGAAAAAATCCTTAGCATTCTCTCATATTCATCGTAGCATCCTCTGTCCTTCTTCTTCCTTTCTCAACCGCCGCGCCGTCGCCACCGTTTTCAGATCTTGTCCAGATCTTGCGATGGTGAAGAAGAAGAACCTCGGCGCCGCCGCCAGCTCCACGAGCGGTGGCGCCGCCGCCAAGGCCTCCTCGAACCTTCCGAAAAGAAGCACACCAGATGCTCCTCTCCCAGCTCCGACGCCGTCGGCGCCGCCAAGTTCGGTGGCCGCGCCCAAACCCGGAGATTGGCTAGCGTCCTCCATCACAAAGCGTGATGAGAAGAGGGCTCGAAGCCTCGGGCTAATCTCCTCCGACGAGGAGAATGTGATTCTCCCAGGTGCGATCTCTCGGCCCAATCCTCCTACTGGTTTTATCGTGATGTTCCTGTCGTTCTTGTACCGGGGTCTTTCGCTCCCCGCTCACGAGTTCCTCCATCGCCTTCTGCGGACTTACGAAATCCAACTGTGGCAACTCAGTCCTAACTCAATCCTCCACGTTGCTGTGTTCATCACCCTTTGTGAAGCGTTTTCGGGCATCGAGCCTCACTTTGGTTTGTGGAAGAAAATATTCTTCGTAAAGAGATACAGTAGCAGCAATGGACCCTTTGTCATCGGGGGAGTGGGGTTTGTTGTTCATTCAGAGGTCAACTATTTCAGTTTCCCAATGAGAGAATTTGTGCAAGGATGGAGACTGAAATGGTTTTGTGTTAAGGATTCCTCAACAACCGAGTCCCAGCTTCCTCGCTTTGCCGACGTCCTTGAAGCCAAGCCTAGGCATTCTTGGAAGAATATTCTTTCTCCCGACGAAAAGTCAACAGCCGACGAATTATTCGCCAAATTTCTTCGGATCAAAGAGACCGACGGCCAAACCATGATTGGTACAGAGGTGGCTGCAGTGTTCTTGAAACGTTGAGTCCAGCCAATCATGGCCAGGGTTCGACCGATGTGGTTGTATTCAGGTCCAAAGGATAAAACTAGGATAAACATCGCTGAACTATCGGAAAAGGAATTGCTTGATGAAGTTCGTCGCCTCACTCTCTTTAGCCAGGAAGACTCGATCCCGTTGATATCTTCCTATACTCCTCTTGATGCCGATCATCCGTTGACAGAGGTAAACCTTTTTCCTCATATTCTTATGACCATGTTCGACTTTGTTGTCACAACTACTATTGTTCTCATTTACTCCTTTCTTTGCCAGATTCCCATTGTTTCTGGAAACTTGCATGATTTACCAAATGACACTTCTGAAGGAAGAGGGTCCTCAACTCCTGTCGATTTTCACACTGCCGAGCATGACGATCCGATAGATTCTGAAGCTGTCTTCGCCGATCCTCCTTCCCCAGCCTACGATACTTGCGACACAGCGGGATCAGTGCGTGACGACGATGCTGATCATGATGGCTTTATTAATGCAGCTGTGGAGGAGGTCAGAGCTCCGCCTGCGAAGAGGTCAACCGGCGGCTTCGCCGATGAAGACGATCTCTTCGACCTGTAAGTGCCTTTTCCCTAGAGCTCGTATTTTGCTTTCATCATTCGTATTTTTCTCATAACTTTTTGCGAACCATTTTCTTTCGCAGTGACGAAGGTCTCATCGAGCCCCCGCCTAAGAAGGCCAAATCTGACGCCGCTCTGCCGGACGTCGCAGCTTCCGAAGCTTCGGCTCCTACTGCAACCCCCGTGGCTCAAGTATCTACTGCCTCCTCCCTTTCTAAGGGGAAGGACATTCATTCGACTGTCGCCGCCGCAACTCCTCCTTCAGGAAAAACTGTAAGTCTTTCTTGATCGTACCACTAACTTTCCTGAATGTGCCTTGATTAATGATTCTTCGTCAAACGTCTATTTTCGCCTTTCCTTAAGGATCTGCGAGGCGTTATATCTTCCTTGGAGGCCTTCGCCTCCCAATTTACTTCTCTAGAAGCATACAAGGTTCGGCTACAGAAGGAAGTTAACTCCTCTTCCTTGAAGTTGGAAAGCGCAAACAAAATAGCCGCCGCTGCTCCCCAAGAGGTCGACTCCCTGAAGGAGGAACTCAGCAAGCTGAAGGAAAAGCTGAAAGAGGAGGAGACGTCTAGGGTGGTCGCCGAAGCTCGGGTGACTGAAAAGGATGAACTTCTTCGCCAGTCTTCCTTAGCTTTGCTTGGTAATTCTTTTTATGCTTCCCTGTCGATTATCACTCTGGAAATTCGAGCCTCTGATAGTAACTTTCCCCATTTCATTCCCTTGCAGAAGCCGCTGACATCCCTGCCGATGCCTTGGATAAAGTCCCGAACAACTCTCCGGCAAACAGTGTGTCAATGACTCTTGCCGCACACCAGCTTACACGGGAGCTCCTTGATAAGGGTAAAGGTGCCATGGCGCGGATGCACTCGATGATCTTCCCCAAGATCAATCAAGATAAGACTCTGGGGCAGCTGATCGATGCCTTCGCAGTCGACACCAAGGAGGTTATCGAGGTATTCAAACGTACTTCACGTACTTATGGTGCACTCCTAGCCTTCCAACTTATGATGGGTCATGGCTTCAAGGCCGACATTGAGAAGATGTCTAGGGAGCTTCCGAAAGATCAAGATGGGCAGTTCATTGATTTAAGCACCTTCAAAACGTCAGCTCTTACATGTGCACGTCAGCTCCTTGAACTGGTTTCATCAAAGAAAACATCGGCTGGCCCAAGTTTATCGACCCAGACTCAAGCCCCTTGATTGTTGTAACAAACTTCATTTTGAATTGATGTGAAACATTGTTCTGTCACAAAACTTGTGATTGTAATAAATTCCGTACTAGCAATGTTTGCTAGTGTACCTTGTTATGACTTTTATGCTTGCATTCTCCCGATGGGAGGTTATTTCTGATGCTGAAGCGATACGATCCGTCATGCCTTTGACGCTGTTTTTTGCAGATTTCCCAGTGCCTGCGTTTGTCAATGATTCTTCGGGTGCTCTTTCTGAAGGTGATCGGATCCAGCGTATGAAGGATCAGATTGCGCAGATGGAAAAGGATCTGCGCAGTACCTATGCCTTGGCTGCCATTGTCAGGAAGAAGGGCGAAATTGCAGCCGACGTAGAGCGCTATGCTCTTACTGAACTGCATAAGGCCACTAAAAGTTTGAACTGTAAGTTTCTTGGTCCTTGTGCTTATTATTCTTTGTCAAACATATTGCCTGATCTTTCAATTAATTCCTTTGCTAGTCATAGCCCTGAACCGTGCTGAAGAGAACAAGCGGATTCACGAGCGCGTGAACGCATTGACTCAACTGTCATCAGCCGAAGAAATTTTCTGGAGGGAGCACTCGAAAGCTTCGGCTGTCGTGCAATTCCAAGATCGGGTCCAGCAGGTCCATCATTTCTTCGACAAGTGCTACAAAGCCCTGAGGGTAATTTGGAAGACGATGTTTCCCTTGAACGCGGTCCCTCCTACGATGTTGACTCTGATGTCTGAATTTGGGAACACAAAGAAAATTCGAGACTTGGTGCGAGCTCAGGTTTTTGCAGGGGCCAGGTTTACACTTGCCCTTGTCCTTGCACGGTATCCTTCGGCGAATCTGCTGTCTATCGCCAACGCAGTTGGTGATTTGAAGACGCTGTACCCGAAGGTAGTGCTGCCCGCCAATATAATTGTTGACAAGCTTGAAGAGGATTCGAAGGTACCTGAAGAAATAGAAACTCCGCAAGAGTAATTCAGGGTTAAGTTCTTATTGTAAATAGGTGATTTGGCTACTTCATCCAAGCGTTTGGATTGCATAGTTGAAACTTTAAGTTCGGTAGATACATGTATATGTACTTTTACCGTATCGATGCCGTTGGCAAAAAAATAATTTAGGAGCAAATCTTAATTGCCCGTTTAAACGTATGTGTACTTGTTGGTCAGCAAATTGTTTGAGTGATCAGCTCGTGTTGCAGGTCTTGCTAAACCCGTTGTATGCGCAAGTTTTCTTTCAACCGATGCATGTTCGACGACGGCTCCCGAACATATCGGGAGCATTAACTCTGCCGATGGCCCCGTTGTCCTTTGATATTTCCATAAGTAAAATATCGAACGTGGGTTGTATTATATATAATTCCAAACTCTTGCTATTTACGGAGGTCATAGAGGCATCTATAGCAGAGGGAAAGATCATCGTCCTTGTTTATTTTTGCATCCTTTAGCACTCGTAGAGGCTTTTTCGGAGCACAATCTTTTGGCGCGTACTACATTGCACCATCGTTCACCGAGGGGTGTAAGCAAAGGTTACGATGATGCGGATTAGGTGCTCCGAATTACTGCAATGCTTATCAAGGAATCAAAACTTAATTTCTCATTAATAAGGTAAACACGGGACTAAAGGGCGAAAAGAAAGGGGGAGCCCTGTTGAAAATAAAAGGCAGAGCTAAACATTATTCGTCTATTTTAAGCAAGGAAAGGGTTCTTCTTATCTTCTGGCTTGTCTACCATGTTAGCGGTTTTTGAAGCATCGTTGATTGCAGTAGGGGTCTCGACAGCGATTGCCAATATCTTGCTGTCTCCTAAGACTGTTGTGCCATCATCTGCCGAAATTTTTGCTACCGAAGCTTCTGGAGCAAGGTCGGCTAGCTTCTTCTTGATTTCCCTGACATGTTTCTCCTCCTTAATTTCAGGTAACGATAACTTGGGCGGAGGATAGGCAATTTCTTGTTTTAACCCAAACTTCGCATCAATCCTCTGAAAGTCGCGATCACAATTGTCCGAGCGTGAAAAACTTCCATAGACTGTGATGTTTGTCCCGTTGTTCCCAGGCATTTTCAGCTTGAGGTATGCGTAGTGCGGTACAGCCATGAACTTGGCATAAGCTGGTCTCCCGAGTATAGCGTGATATTGTGATTCCCAGTTCACTACTTCAAACTCGATCTTTTCCTTCCTGAAGTTGTTGGTTTTGCCAAAGACGGCGTCCAGGTAAACTTTGCCAAGAGAGTACGCCGGTGAAGTGGGGAAAATCCCATGAAAGCAGGTGTCTGTTTCTTCTAGCATCCTCATGGTGATCCCCATACTTTTGATTGTGTCGACGAATATCAGGTTTAGTCCGCTTCCACCATCCATGAAGACTTTGCTCATCTTGAACCCCCCGATTTGTGCCTCGACTACTAAGGCAGCGTGTCCTGGTTTTGGTATGGTCATCGGGTGATCTGCTCGGCTGAACATAATGTTCTGAGACGACCATTCGACGTACTCAGGGATGTTCGCCATGATTCTTTCTGCCAGATTAATTTCTCGGGTGAGCTTCTTCATTTCTCTTCTTGAAACACCTGTCCTGTGGATCATGCTCATCTGCCCACGTGGTGGTGGAAACGTCTCATTGGGTTGATGAGGCTGAGCCTGCTGGACCTGGTGCTGCGGTGGTGGTGGTGGTGGTTGCTGTTGCTTCTGCCGGATGAGTTTCTCCATGTCAAGGAACTGCCTGCAATCTCTGAGCAGGTGGCTTGACTTTGTTTTGTTGTCCTTAGAATCAATGTACGAGTGCAAGTAGCAAGGGGCGTTGATCTGCTCGGCGAAGGGTAGCTCGGGAGTCCTCTGTGGTCGTGGTTTGTAGTTGCCGCGGTTTCCAGAGTTGTTCCGGTTACCATCCTCGCCGATCGTCTCGTCCGTCGTCATCCCGATCGTCCCGCCGATCGAGTATCCTGCGGCTACCGAGGTTACTATCGTCGTAACAGCGGTTTTTCCTTTTCTTGTGACGATCCCTTCGTCCACCCGAATCGTGCTTCGGCTGGTCGTCATCTTAGTCATCACTGCGCTGTCGTGGCCTTCGTACGTTGTCCTCGCCATCAGCCCAGCTATTGGCGATTTCCATTAACTTGGTTATTGTTTTTGGATTTTTGCGCCCGAGTTCCTCTATGTAGCTTTCACGTCGGATGCCATCGCTGAAGGCATCGATTGCTCTGTCGACAGAAATGTCTTCGGCAGCTTTTAAGAGCTTGGTGAATCTTCCGATGTATGCACGCATCGATTCCTTCTGCTTTTGCTGGCAATGCCGTAATTCCTCAATCCCGACGGGCCTTTTGTATGTTGCCTGGAATTTGGCAACGAAAGCGTCTACTAGGTCGTCCCATGATTTGATGGAACCCTTCGGCAGACCTCTTAACCAAGCTCGTGCTGAGTCCTTCAGGTAAAGCTGCAAGCATTGCATTGCTGCTATCTGATTTCCTTTATGCAGAATCACAGTCTGCAAGTAGTCGTCTATCCAGGACCTCGGCTCCTGCTGCCCATCGTATTTGGCGGTGTTAGTAGGGGTAGGTTTGAACTTTCTGGGTGGCATCGCCTCGCGGATTTTGTAGCTTAAGCAATCGGCCCCCCTTAGCTCGCCATCGTTCTCCTGGCTTTCATCCGAAGAATCACTGTCATATTCCTCCCTAGCAGCGCGTCGTCGCCTTGCTTTGTCATTCTGCTTTGGGTGATTTCATCTCGAGCATCTCTCGCATGATGCTTTGAGCCACTGGCTTGTAGCGTGGTCTTTTCCTTCCGCGGGACCAGGTTGTCGCCCAGTATCGCGAGACTTTCTAGAGCACCTCGATGGGCTTGGGTCATAGACCCTTCAGGGCGCTGATTGATGAGGTATGCCGCGAGATTGGCGGTTGCTCCTGTGACGGTTTTTGGCCGTGGCATGCCCGCGGTGTCCGTGGTCATAAAAGACTTGGTCAGGTTTGACGTTATTTCCCTGGCGTCATCTTCCGAGAGTCTGGATAATCTTGATCGGTGCTTGTCTGCCCCTTGAGTGCTTCGAGAGGCGCTTCCTCGCGAACCTCTCCTAGATTGTTCTGCCAGCGAGTTAGGCGTCTCTCGAGGGCGGCTTGCTCTTTCGACAGTGTGCTCCCGATTTTTTTCTAATATAGAGCGATAAGCGTTGAGGGTTCCAACCGAGGTTCCTGCGGGGAGCGGCGTGTTGTTAAGTACGGCTGCCTTGGCTGCTGCCCACTCCTCGTCCGTGATGGTGTAATCGCTGTTGTTGTTGCTGGCGCTGTTTTCGAAATTTGCTCGTCTGCTGGAGCGGGGGGTGTGATCTACGTCTCCCTTGTGCCTAGAGTTTTCCGTGTTGTTGGCGACATAAACCTGGTGGTGTGCCGTTCTGCGGGTGGTACCTTGGACGATGCTGTCGACACTGTCCTCTCCCGATGAGTACTGGGCATTGCAGATGAACGGTGTGTCGCTTGATCCTAGCCCGTGCCTGGTATCGCAGTGCAAGCAGTAGTATGAGGTTATCTCCGAAGATGCGGGATTGTCAGATCCGACCAACATGGAAGACGTTGAACGAGGAGTCGATGGCGCAGGCGAGTTCGTAGAATCCGTCAGACCAGCCGAAAGGTCGATTGATGACGACGTGCTCGGATCTGTCGATCCGGAGGCAAGTGGCTCCAGCAGTCGAAGGATTCCTTCCGAGTTGACGTTGTAGTGGACGCTGCCGAAGGTCATCTCCATGTTTCCTTGTAGATCTGAAAAGGTCGAGCGAGACGAGTCGCTGTGCGGGGTGAATTCATAGGAGCCGAATCGAATAGGGCTTCCCAGACTTGGCGATGACGGTGTCGATGAAGTTGCCGATGACATGACTGGATCTGCCGATGATCGATCTTGTGCCGACAGGCTTCCCACAGATGGCGCCAATTGTCGAGGGTGCTCCTCGGCAATGCCCTCCGATAGGGGCTTAGTGTTGATGGAATCCTGTAATCTGACACGAGACATCGGTTCACAGACAAGCGGGGAGAGCGATTTACCCAGGTTCGGGGCCCTCGATGAGGTAAAACCCTTACGTCCTGCCTGTCTGATCTTGATTATGAAAATATTGGGTTACAATGGGGTACCGAAGGGTTCGGCTGAGATCTCGTCGAGAGGCTAAGTGTTGCGGCGACCTAGCTCTAGACTTCTGGTGGCTAAAATTGCTAAGATTGTACGTGTCTCTCGACAGCCCCTCTCCTGGCCTTTATATAGGAGGCCAGGTCTCAAGAGGTCTAACCGAGTACGACTAGGTTTACAGTAGTTCTATCTCTAAACTTTCCTTGTTCGGCTCCTCCCTTGTCTTGCCCGCCAAGGAATCCTCCGCTGCGCCATCCAAGTGGCCCATCTTGTCATCGAATACCTTCATGGGCCTCCATCTAGATCGTATAGGGTAGGGCAATGTCGGTTACCCGAAGGGTAATGCCCACGTCAACTGCAGTACGTCCTGCATATTCACTTCGAAGCTACAAACAACATGGCGGAATATGAGGATCTACTACACGGATTGCGCATCGCTAAGGAAATCGGGATCAAGCACATCATATGCTGCGGAGACTCCGACCTGGTGGCACAACAAGTAGCCGGAACCTGGAACGCCAGAAACTCTGTTATGGTGGCTTACAGAGAGGAAGTTGACGAGATCGCCAAATGCTTCCTCGGATATGAAGTCAAGTACGTCAGGAGAGATGATAACACAGCGGCAGATATGTTGTCCAAGCTCGGATCCGACCGGAAACCCATTCCACCCGGAATTTTCCTGGAGCATCTACAGACACCCTCTGTAAAGGGCGCTAACCCGAAAAACTCAGATGTGGCAGTGTCTCCGGCTAAAGAGGTAATGGCTATCATTCCGGCCTCGACACAACCTTTCCTGGACTACCTCATGGACCAAAAGAAGTTGTTGGAGGACGAAGTCCTCGCACGACAGATTATCAGACGAGCAAGATCCTAAAAATTGTTGATGGACAGCTCTACAAAAGAAGTGCAAACTGGGTATTTCTAAAATGCGTCTCAAATCAAGATGGCATTGAAATCCTCAGAGAGATCCATGCATGGGATTGCGGGCATCACACCGCTCCCAGATCCCTCGTTGCAAAAGCTTTCCGGCTAGGATTACTGGTTAACAGCTAAAGAAGATGCTGATAAAATCGTGAAAACCTGCCGAGGTTGTCAGTACTACGCTACTCAACCAAATGCTCCGGCTCAGGAGTTGAAGACCATCCCTATCACTTGGCCGTTCGCGGTCCGGGGGCTTGATATGGTCGAAAAATTAAAGAAAATCATCTCCTGGTGGTTTTGAGTATCTTTTGGTCGCTATTGACAAGTTCAGTAAGTGGATCGAGGCAAAGCCAGTGAGAAAAGCCGATGGTGCTACGACACTGAAATTTGTTTGCAGCCTCGTGACGAGATTCGGCATCCCACACAGCATAATCACATATAATGGCACGAACTTTGCACAAGGAGAACTGAAAGATTACTGCAATGACGTAGGGATCCGGCTTGACCTTGCATCTATGGCTCATCCACAATCGAATGGTCAGGTCGAACGAGCCAACGGCCTTATACTAGCCGGAATCAAACCTCGCCTCGAAGAACCGCTGCGACGTGCAGCCAGAGCTTGTGCTGAGAAGTTAGATTCTGTTATGTGGAGTTTAAGAACTACCCCCAACAGATCAACTGGATTTACTCCGTTTTTTCTGGTATACGGATCCGAAGCTGTGCTCCCCTCCGATATTATCCACGATTCACCGCGAGTTTCGGCCTACAATGAAGAAACTGCTGACGAGGCTCGACAGCTATGTGTGGACCTGATCGAAGAAGCCCGGAACTTAGCCGATCAACGCTCCGCCATTTACCAGCATAAGCTCCGACGCTATCATAGTCGTCGAGTTCGGAACCGCTCGTTTATGACATGAGACTTGGTCCTCCGCCTTCGACAGGTGAAAGACCATAAGTTGCAATCTCCATGGGAAGGACCTTTCGACATTAGCAAAGTGTTTCACAACGGATCTTACTACCTTGTTGATTTCCGGGAGTTAAAGGATAGACCTGCCAATTGGCACCGGAAACGCAAGCGGGAGGATCCGGATGACATATACGATGAAACAGATCGTCCCTGGAATATAGCACAGCTACGTCCTTTCCACACTTAGCAATTTCCGCATTACATATCTTGTAATATCTATGATACATGATCAATGAAATAAAGCATATGGTTCACTCTTTGAGTCTTTTACCTCTTTTAGTTTTTCATTTTTGGATCATGTATGTTTTCCGACTAAAACCGCAAAGCTGGATGTTTCCGCCTATGTGTGTATTAAAGTTGTGATTTTCAAAATCTTCCTTTAGGACGTAAGCTTAAGTTTTCTCGTGGATGAGTTTTTTTTGTTGCGAACTTATGGATTCCTGGTAGCGACTTCTGGCACCTGGGCTGGAGGCTTGTTTCCGTGGTTATTAACGGATCGCCATTGGGCTTCATCGCCGCATGCGAGCATTTCCGGCTAAAGGTCTTCCGGCTCGCGGAAGGTCAAATAAGGAAGCCAGAAAATTTAGAAACTAGCACTTGCTTTTCTAACAAACAAAACATGCATATATTAAATTGAACGGATAGCAGGATAAGTTTTTTCCGCCCATGCAATTGTTTCGTCCTAGCTACTTAAGAATATTTAAGTTATATATTACAAACCCTCGACGGGACCAAAATGATGCATTGTATTCTCCCGCAGGACTAAGTTTTTTTACTTCTCCTTGGACGGAGAAGAGCGCGCTTCATCTTCGGCTTGTGCTTGATCATCTTCCGCTTCGTTAGCCGGAGAAGAGACAGCATCTTCATCATCATCAGCTTCAGCTTATTCTGTCAGAGAAGTGGCGCCACCCTTGGACTTGTCCTTGGAACTGGTCCAGGTACACTGGTCTCCGTCGCCGGATCCGACAGGGTGTGCCTCCGCTTCTCGCTCCTTGTAGTATTCAGCCTCAAGGGCTTCATCAGCATGAAGCACCACCTTGTCGAAGAATTCGTTGTGGCGAATGCGGCGCACGATCTGGGTATCATAACCACTGCATGCATCTAGTAGTGTGTCTACATTTGCATCCGGAGGAACTCCAGCAGTGGTAACATCAATGTCCAGACCCGGAGCACGCGCCAAGCACATGACCAAAGACATTTGGGAGGCACCCCTGGCAGATGAGGCTTGAAGATCCACAACCAGTTCCGGGAGAGCGTCCATCCTCTTGATAAGATCTCGGACGGTGCAGGTTCTGCTCTCCTTGATTGCCAAGTTGTGGCAGATTTTCCGACACGCGGAGATTAGATCGTTGCAATCTTCTCCGGCGAGCCAGATCAAGTCGTTGCGCGGGATTTGGTTACGGCGGTCTTCATCGTATCCAAGCGGCTCTGCACAAAATAATCGGAGATAAACATCAGTTAGAGTTCAGGAGATTAGTTTGACTTTGGAGTTCCGGATACTTACCCATGACATCTGCATTGAGAAGGTCCCAGCCTTTCTCCGCTATGGTCATGTAGTTCCGGAGCCCACGGACTTCCTTCTGAAGCTGCTGCAGTGTTGATGGCGTGTATTTCACACGTTCGTTGGGCAACCCCAAGAGGAAGGTATGATGCGCACAGCAGCAAGTTTTCCCTCAGAAAGAAACCAAGGTTTATCGAACCAAGAGGAGCCAAGAAGCACGTTGAAGGTTGATGGCGGCGGGATGTAGTGCGGCGCAACACCAGAGATTCCGGCGCCAACGTGGAACCTGCACAACACAACCAAAGTACTTTGCCCCAACGAAACAGTGAGGTAGTCAATCTCACCGGCTTGCTGTAACAAAGGATTAACCGTATTGTGTGGAAGATGATTGTTTGCAGAGAAAATAGTAAAACAAGTATTGCAGCAGATTTTGTATTTCAGTATTAAAAGAATGGACCGGGGTCCACAGTTCACTAGAGGTGTCTCTCCCATAAGATAAAAGCATGTTGGGTGAACAAATTACAGTCGGGCAATTGACAAATAGAGAGGGCATAACAATGCACATACATGACATGATAAGTATAGTGAGATTTAATTGGGCATTACGACAAAGTACATAGACCGCCATCCAAGCGCATCTATGCCTAAAAAGTCCACCTTCAGGTTATCGTCCGAACCCCTTCCAGTATTAAGTTGCAAAGCAACGAGACAATTGCATTAAGTATGGTGCGTAATGTAATCAACAACTACATCCTCGGACATAGCGCCAATGTTTTATCCCTAGTGGCAACAGACACAACACAACCTTAGAACTTTACGTCACTTGTCCCAGTGTCAATGCGGGCATGAACCCACTATCGAGCATAAATACTCCCTCTTGGAGTTAAAAGTAAAAACTTGGCCGAGCCTCTACTAGTAACGGAGAGCATGCAAGATCATAAACAACACATATGTAATAACTTGATAATTAACATGACATGGTATTCTCTATCCATCGGATCCCGACAAACACAACATATAGAATTACGAGATAGATGATCTTGATCATGTTAGGCAGCTCACAAGATCCAACAATGAAGCACAATGAGGAGAAGACAACCATCTAGCTACTGCTATGGACCCATAGTCCAGGGGTGAACTACTCACTCATCACTCCGGAGGCGACCATGGCGGTGTAGAGTCCTCCGGGAGATGAATCCCCTCTCCGGCAGGGTGCGGGAGGAGATCTCCGGAATCCCCCGAGATGGGATCGGCGGCGGCGCGTCTCGATAGGTTTTCCGTATCGTGGTTTTTCGCCTCGGGGTTTCGCGACGGAGGCTTTAAGTAGGCGGAAGGGCGAGTCGGGGGCCGGACGAGGGGGCCACACCATAGGGCGGCGCGGACCCCCTTGGCCGCGCCGCCACGTGGTGTCGCCACCTCGTGGCCCCACTTCGTATGTTCTTCGGTCTTCGGAAGCTCCGTGGAAAAATAGGCCCCCGGGTCTTCGTTTCGTCCAATTCCGAGAATATTTCGTTACTAGGATTTCGAAACCAAAAACAGCGAGAAAACGAAGCGGCACTTCGGCATCTTGTTAATAGGTTAGTTCCAGAAAATGCACGAATATGACATAAAGTGTGCATAAAACATGTAGGTATCATCAATAATATGGCATAGAACATAAGAAATTATCGATACGTCGGAGACGTATCAAGTGTGTCGCTGTCAACCTTTCTCTTGGTCACGAAATTAGCCTCTTTCTTGAGGAGCTCGGAATATTTCTCCGCCAGCTGTTTCTCTGCATGTTCTCGTTTATGATCCGCCTCCGCGAGCTTTGTCTCTAAATCTTTATAAGAGGAGCGCAGGTTCTCAAGCTCGGAGGATGCAGTGGCAAGGGAAGAAGATGCACCTATTAAAGATTAAGTTAAAATCAACTTGATAGTCGGAAAATTGGACTAAATGGCAAGCTTGGTCAGAAACATACCTTGGGCTTCCGCCAGCTGCTGTTCCAGATCTGCATTTTTTTATTTTTGCGTGGTGATATCATCCGCCTGGCCCAAGGTGACGCGGCACTGTAGGGAGATGTTCTTGTACAGCTCATAATGTAGCGCCTGCTGTTCCTGTAAGAGACAGAGCACGGATAAGTTTCCGGATGCATTTAAGTTTTTATGTGTAGACTCTTTCGAAGCATCATTGCCGGAGAAAATCCGCCATGACGCTTGGGGGATATCACAACACTTAAAAAAATCAGTTTAGTTTACTCAAAGTTTCAAGGTGCTAACTATTGCTAGTTTCCGCCTAGATACTTGGGGCTACTGGAAATATTGGTTTACCTTCCGCTTGACGAGCAATTGGTCGAAGAAGTCGCCGATTTCCTTTTTTTGGAGTTGAATCTCGAAGGATTCAACATCAGCCTTACCCCATGCATTGCTCATCATGGAGTTCAGCAAGTCCTGCTCCAGCTCCCACTTTTCCGCCTCTGTCAGCTTGTGGAAGAACTTATGTGAATAAGCCTTCGGAGTGGAGTACAGGTTTGACGGATCCCCGAAGTTGGCCGGAAAACTGACGGCATCCTTAGCCGCAGCTTCAGCCTTGTCGTTGGACATCTCTTCCGCCTCCTCTGGGATCTTGTCCTGTGGCTCCTCTAGGGTCGGTCGCTTCGTAGCGGAGCAGCTTCCGCCTCCCTTCTCGCTGCTCACAGGAATAACTTTCGGTGGAGCTTGGGCAGCTGGGTCAGGGGGCGCTGGGCTTCAGGCGGAGGCGAGTGAGGAGTAGGGTGTGAGGTGCTTGGTGCTGTTGGCATGATCGGAGGCATGACCGGAGACGTCCTCAAATACTTTGTTATTTGCTTCTGGGTGTTAACCCGTGAAGCTGGAACTTTTTGACTCCTGCGACAAGCAAAGGAAAAATATAAGTAACCAACTTTCACATTTAAAAGTAAGATGTGTTCTCGGAAACTTACGTGGCGCCGAGAATCAGTGGGCGCGATCCTTTTCCTGGTGTGGACAACAGTTTGAGGCGTTCGCGCTCCGCCTTCCTCGAGTCGAGCGGGAGTGGCTTGGTCTTGGCCTTTTTGGCGGAGGCCTCGCCGCTGGCTCCGGCTTCTGAGCCGGAAACCTTGCCGTGGGGATGCTTGGCGATTCGAGGAGCATCTTTCTTGGGAGCTTGCTCCTCCTCTTCATCATCGTCCTCCGGATCCTCCTCCGCCCCTTCGGCGCTGGTAGGTACTCGGAGCACATTCCTAAAATCCTCTTCCGCCAAAGAATTGAGCTAAAAGGGAAATATGGAGAAGTTAAAAAACTTCAAGAATGAGAAGTTAAATGTTGAAGTACGAATACGTATCAGAGGACACTGGTTGTCGGTCTTGATGTCTTTTACAATCTCTGGGACCGGTTGGCCCCGGGTAATCTTCACAAGCGTCTTGACCCTCCTTTTCAGAGAATCCGTCGGCAGGTTGTCGCGGGTGACTCGGAGTTGATCTTCAACCCCGGAGTATTCACAGATCAACCGCTTGTTATATTTCAGCGGCTGGATCCGGCGAGAAAACCAACTGAGAGTCGGGTCTGTTCCGTTTAGCCCGTCGTGGACTAACCAGGAAATCCTCTGCACTGGTTTATCCAGTTCCGGGTATTGAGCGAGGGCGAGGACGAAGCTCCAGCTGGGTAACTCCTCCGGGGGCTTGTTGATGAACTTGGGAAGACCCTCATGGACGTCCGGAACTTGGATGTTCTTTACATGGAACCATCCGGCATTCCAGTACCGGACGGACTCGTGCGATGAATGAGGCGGATACATCCTTCCAGGGCGGATCATGAAGGTCATGCTTCCGCAATTTACCATCACTTTATCCTTCATCTCCTTCTTGACGCGGAAGAGGAACTGCCACAGACAGATGTCGGGGCGGATTCCGAGATGCCCTTCGCAGAGCGTCACGAAGTTTGAGAGGATGAGATAGGAGTTGAGACATATATTATGTGGCTGGAGGCCGTATGTGTTGAGGACGGAGAGAAAGAATTCGGAACACGGGAGCGACAGGTCGCGCTCCACCCAAGCCTTCGTAAGGACGCGTTCGTCCGGATCCAGCTTGGGGGTGACGGAATCCTTCATGAAACTCCATTCCGGAGCTATCATGCCCTCGTTCCGAAGGTCTCTGAGCTCTGAGTCCTTGACTTCGCATGGCCACCACTGACCATTTTCACCCTCGCGGTTCCGGGCCTTCGAAGCTTTCTTTTGTTCCGATTCCTGCACCTTAGCAGCCATTCTAGCTTGTCCTTCGATTTCTTCCTGGATCTCCGCTAGTGTTGGGATCCGGTTGAGGTAATTGCTGGAAGAGGCGGAAAATGGTTGAGCTAATCGGATGTCGGAAATATTGGGCGGATGGAACGCTATGGGCTCTATGAACTTTGGCTCTGTGGAGTTTGGTTCTAGGCTATTCAGAGAGCTATCGGTATACTTAGGTGAACTATTGGACATATTTCTGGCGGCATGCATATGGCAAAATGGTTTGAGTAGCCGGAACTAAATTAGCTAGCTAAGTCGTCTTCTACGGGTCCGGTGGACTTACCGGCGATGGTGTGGCGGTTCCCTGGCGCGGCGAGGTCGAGGTCGCCGGACTTGGTGCGCAAAGCTCCGCTTGACCACGAATCGGCGGCGGATGAAGTTTCCCGATCAACCACGCTAATCTCAGGTCGAGGACAGCCTTGGAGCGGCGGCGGACGAAGTTCTCTGAGAGCAAGTTCGCCGGAGTTGAGATCCGTCGGGCGGCGTTGGCGCGAGGTAGAAGAAGGGGTGAATGCGGTGAAATAATGAAACTTACCGAATGTGAGGGGTTTTTATAGACCCCGCGCGGAGATTCGTGAGCCGGATCCAACGGTGGGAACGGAAAGGTTGCGCCGTTGAATGACTACCATGTGTCCTAGGTCAAAGCGGTAAAACGACGCAGTGGTGACCTAACTGTGCACCACCGGCTGAAGATTCGCATCTCCAAAAATTTAGCGCGGGAAAAAAGGAAGTTGAGCGCAACGTGGACGTGAAATTTGCTAAGTTACCGTTACAGAAGACCAAATGATTTCCGGTTAAATGAAGCCGGAAAGAAGGAAGTTTTGTAAGCTCTTCAAGATTCTCTTCGGATCCGAGTAAATGAAGAAGGAGGAATGATGAATCTCGGAGAACTTCGGGGGCTACTGTTGTGGGTATACTTTATGGGTATATCAACGGCATGGCCTAGATCCAGCAAGCCCAGGTGGCCCACAGACGGTGATGTGGCATGTGGCCCATCGGGCGGCCCAGTTGCTGTAGATCATGATGGATGAAGTGCAGCCTAGGAGACAGGAGCCGGATCTTAACCGACCTACGAAGGAGGCCGGATCCGTGAAGGCCCATGAAGTATCCGGATCCAATACGGCGCATCAGGAAAGGTGGATCCTTGACGTGCACGACGATGTAATATTCTATAGTTAGGCATCTTGTATTCCGGCTAGGACTTTCCATGTAAACCCTATATCCGAGCGCCTTTATAAGCCTGATCTCGGGAGCCCTAGAGGCACAACCACAACTCATTGTAACAACGCGAAAGCGCCCAGATAATTCCAGACAAGCAGCAGTAGGCCCTGTCATCGTGCATGTGTTCCGAAGCTGGGTAAATCGCGTACCACCGTCCCCAGGACACTCCGCCCAATGACCCCTACTTCTTCTCCCCCTTGTGAGGATCCCTCCTCCAAGGTACCATCGATTAGGCAATGACATGGTGCGCAGAGCTCCGAAGTTTTGGTGGCCGAGCCTTTCATGCCAGGTCCAGGCGTCGTCGACGCGGCACACGGACATGCACACCGGTTGAGCCACCTGCAGTGTCACTCGGTACAAGCGATTAGGCAGCCGTGGTACCTTGGCGAGGAGGCGATCGTTGCGATCCCAGAGTGACATGTAGCCATCGCGGATAGATGACGGACAACCGTTCTTGTCGAGCTGCCCCAGGCTCACGATGCTCGTTTTGAGGCGAGGGATGAAGTAGACGTCAGTCAGCGCTCGGTGCTCGTTCCCACGCACGGCGATCACCACCGTGCCACGTCCGCAGATGTCGATGATGGAGTTGTCGCCAAAGCGCACCGAGCCGGCGATGGTCTCGTCTAGATCGGCAAAAACCGAGCGGCTGCCCGTCATGTGGTTAGACGCGCCAGTGTCCAGGTACCACGCGACGTAGACAGGCTCCTGTTCATCGCCGAGGCGTACTCTGGCACGCTCCTCGTTGAGGAACACGCGCCCGCCCACCTGCTCTGGCTCGACGATCGAGGACAGCTGCGCCATCAGCAGCGCGGACTGTGCATCGTCCTCGTCGTTGCCCTCACGTACGAGGTGGGCCTCCTCCCTCTTCTTCTTCCGGCAGTCACGGGCCCAATGGCCCAATTTGCCGCAGTAGCGACAC
Organism: Lolium rigidum; assembly: GCF_022539505.1. Lineage (NCBI taxonomy): Eukaryota > Viridiplantae > Streptophyta > Magnoliopsida > Poales > Poaceae > Lolium > Lolium rigidum. The sequence continues at coordinate 266,171,681 of NC_061514.1, forward strand.
TCGTCGTCCCTGGACGCGCCGTTGCCGGCCTGGCCCTTGTTCCGTGCGCCGTCGCGACCACGGTTCTTGTTGCGGTGGTTCTTGTTGGAGGGGCCGCCGCTGCCGGAGGATTCGTCGTCGTCGCGCTGCTTCATGCGTGAGCGCCACTGCTCCACAGTGAGCAGCAGCTTGCCGCTACCGGCGTCGCTCGCGGCGTCTCCATCCTCACCGTCCTCGCACACCATCAGGCGGCCGGTGAGCTCCTCAATCGACATCGTGTCAATATCCAGAAGACTCTCGATCGACCTGGCCATCTGTTTGTACATCTTGGGGACGGATCTGAGATACTTGCGGATTACCTTTTTGTCATCGACCGGATCTCCCAGTACCTCCATCTGGTGCACGATCTCCTGCAGCCGCATGGCGAAGTCGTCGACGGACTCGCCAGGCTTGAAGCTGAGAGCCTCGTACTGGTTGCGCAGCATCTGCGCCTTGGAGACGCGGATGCGATCGGCCCCGACACGGATCGTCTTGATCGTGTCCCTGGCCTCTTTCTCCGTCTTCTTGACAGCGAGCGTGGGGATCATCTCCGGCGGTACCGCACGGAGAATCCCTTCCATGGCTGAATGGTCGTCGCTGTAATCACCATCCCCGCTCTCGATCACGTCCCACAGGTGCCGAGCCTGTAGGATGACGCGCATCATCAGCGCCCAGGTGGTGTAGTTGGAGCGGGTCAGGATCGGCCACTGCGTGCTCGGCAAGCCGCTCGCGTCGCGCCCGGAGCGCGGAAGGGCGAGCGGGCGTTGCGGTGTCGATGAGGATGACTTCGCGGCGTCGACGGCCTTGTCAGCGTCCAACGTCTCGCCGGGCTTGTCGCCGTCCTTGGCCATTCCCCCCTTCGGCATGAGCGGCTAGCGTGGCTCTAATACCAATTGTCAGCTCTCAACCTACACACACGATCTAGAGAGGAAGCTATAGATGAAGACGATGAAACACACAGAGATAATTTTTGGTGCAGCGTTCAACTGGCTGCTTTTCTTCTCTCTTTCCTTTTATTCATGCGGAAGGGAAACTTGCCGTGATTTTCTCCACGTTCCCTACTGAATCGTGCCATCCCACGATCGAAACGAGTCCCACGACGATCCTACAACTACGGACGTGACCAGAAGGCTGTGTCAAACGTCCTAATCTAAAACCATGGACTAAGTTATCTCTGACGAAACTGAAACCTAAAACAGACACTAGGTTTTTTCATAGATGGCAGGAGGACGCTGGCTTCACGACAACCTCCAGGTCGGCCACCCCCCACGCGCCGACAGCGGCGGCGATCAGGCAGTCGACGCAGCCGCCGTCGGTCGTGCAGAAAAACTCGAGCCGGAGGGTCCTGAGGACGCGCCGGCGTGATGCGCCGCCGTCCGCTGCCAAGACGCTAGTGATGCCATCCGTGAACGCCTTCATGCTGCGGATCGCCCACCACGCCATGAGACCGTCCAAGACCACGTCCAAAGCCGTCTCACGCTGCAGGACCACGGTCCGGTCGTACTCCGGCGGACCCGCTCACCTTGAAGTCGAGCGCCGGCAGCTCGGGGGGGGGGGGATATGCGCCCAGCGCCTCGAGAGGACGGCCGTCGAGAGGGCGGTGCAGGTGTCCAGCCTGCTCACTATGAGAAGGATCAGGTCGTCGGAGAGGGCACTGAGGCGGTCCTCGTGGACGGTGTGCGGTCCTCGAACAAGACGACGCAGCTTCGCCATGCCACGGAAGCAAACTCTCCCGGGATTAATACTCCCTCCGTCCGTTAATAGATGTCCAGTAGTTCATCTAAATTTGGAGGTATCTTATGCCTAAAAAATATCTAGATACATTCGAATTCAGACAAATTTTTGACATCTAAAAATGGACAGAGGTAGTACGATATTGTCGCGTCCCGACGTCCCTTTTTTTTTAAAATGGGAACCTAGCCCCAGCCTCTGCATCAATTGATGCACACGGCTTTCTTTATTAAAAAAGTTCAGAGAGTATGCGGTAATTAAACGTTTACAATCATGGATCGGCCAACGTCGATACATGAATCAACCAAAGGAAAATGACACACATAAAGAAACTATACACATAAAGAAACTATCCATTTGATAATCTACTAATGTGTCGCTATCTAGTAGCCCGGAAAAAGCAGTCATGAGCAACCGCTCCAGAAGCCATGTGCCCCCGCTGCTCCTCCGGGAGAAGGAACGCCCATAAGTGAATCCAGTGCGCAGCTCGCCGAATAACCTGCAAGAAATTGGTAGATTTCTGTTTGTTAAAGACCATGTCATTCCGACTTGTCCATAAAGACGAGCATAAAGCTGAGATACCAATACGTATTCGAACCTTATCACATTTGCTAACTCCATTTAACCAGTTACCAAACATGTTATTAATACTATTCGGCGTGGGTATATTAAAAGAAAAATACACCATACGCCAAACTATCTTTGCAAACGGACAGTTGAGAAACAAATGGTCAAGAGTCTCATTAGAATCACAGAAACAACATTTCTGACAACCATTCCAATTCCGTTTTGCCAAGTTATCCTTTGTTAATAAGACTTTATTATGAAAGAACCACATAAAAGAAATTATTTTCAAAGGGATTTTCAATTTCCACAAATATTTAAGAAGAAATCTAGTATGCCCATCAAATCTAGGTACATAGATTTAACTGTAAAAAATCCTGAATCTGTTAGGTTCCATACAAATCTATCTAGTCACTGTGATTAATTTTTGGCACAAATCCAGCCATTCAATCTATTTGTGAACATTTAGATCCCGCCTAAAACATACATTAATAGGGGTTCAGGAGATGAGGTTCAGGAGATGGACGCCTTGGGAGTGCATGTATAGGCAGCAGGAACAGTTCGATTCGGACGGGAACTCATCAGATCGGCACAACCTTGCAATCGGATTTGACTGCACTGCGGGCTATAACCCAATAGCATAGACTGGCTTGGGCCTTCAAGTACAATGGCGCTTCGTTTTAGCGTCAGCCTGTCACGGCCCGTGCGGTGTTTTTTTTTTTGTCTCGAATTGAGGAGCCTAGCTCCCAATTTCATTGGCAAAACCTATACACCGACCAGGTCGGTGGCTACCGGCCACCGCACACCCCCTGGTCGGGTATGGGCCGGCCCATTTGGGTCTGTTTAGCCTGTGCAGTTCGTTTTTGCTTTTTTTTTCTGGTTTCTTTTTCAGTTTTCAGTTTTCAGTTTTCTTTTCTTTTTTCTGTTTTCGGTTTTGTTTATATTTTTTTAGATTCGAAAATTTTAATTCTAAAAAATTTGTTCAAATTGATTTTTTTTTAAATGTTTAAATTTGAAAACCGTTCAAATCTAAAAACCGTTCAAATTTGAAAACCGTTCAAATCTAAAAACCGTTCAAATTTGAAAACCGTTCAAATTTAAAAACCGTTCAAATATGAAATTTGTTTAAATTCAAAAATTGTTTAAAATTTTAAAATGTTCAAATTTAAAATTTGTTCAAATTTAAAAATGTTCAAATATAAAATTTGTTCACATCGAAAATTGTTCAAATCCAAAAATTGTTCATATAAAAAATAAAATCTAGAAAATAATGCTTTCAATTTTTCGAAAATATACAAATTTTGGAAATTTTTGTTTTTCCGAAAAAATTTCACATTGGCATTTTAAATTTTTTAAAAAGAAAAAATTGAAACAGACAGAAACGGAGAAAAACAGAAAAAACGAAAATAAACGGAAAAAAACGTCACTGGGCCGGCCCAACAGGCACCCTGGGGGGTGCGGTGCCTGGTCCGCACCGACCAGGGTGGTGTATAGCACCTCCCAATTTCATTACGGTGCAAAGTTTTCCAGCTCCTTCTCTCCACACCAGGCAGGCAGGCACCAATAGCACATTCACCATACACTTTTATTAGGCATTATCCAGCTAAAACAACTATGATAATTTAAATAGCAACCATATTTTTAAAACGATGGGAGATCAAATAAACCATCTATAAAATGATTTTGTACATATTTGCTCCTTCACTAGAAGTTGTGGTACCTTATGTGCTCGTTTTGCAAGTTATGGTACCATTAGTATATGTAGGCTACCAATTACATCCATATTGGAGGGGAAAAAACCCGACCCTGTCGCCCCCCCCCACCCCCCCCCCCCCCCCCCCACGTGGGCGATGGGGCTCCCCCCACCAAGTCGGTTGCCGCCCTCTCCCCTAAAGCTTCTCCTGTCGTCGCCGCCGGCAGAGGTCGTCGGGCGACACCGATGGCGGCTGTCCTCTCCCCGCGTCGTGGAGGACGGGTCGGGGGCCTCCCCCTCCATGGCGGCGGTGCTGCTTGGGCGGAACAGGTTCGGCATGGCCGGGCAACACTGGCGGCAGTGCGGCCTCTCCACGGCGACGCGCGGTTGCAAGAGCTGGCCCTAGATGGGCTCTGGCAGGCCTAGATGGGCTCTGGCGGGCAGGGTTCTGCGGTAGATGGGCGTCCCGGTGGTGGATGTGATGATGTGGCGTGGTCCGGGACGGCGACTCAGCCAGCTTATTGCAGCACGGCGGCCGAAGCTTCACGAGTCCATCCGGGGCCGGGCGGGCCTAACGGGGCCTGGTGTGCTCCTGCTGCTACGCCGACCATTGACTGCCTCTCGACGGTGGAGGTGGGTTCCTCCCGCGTGGTTGCGAGGCTGTTGTTCCTTGCCCCGTTTATGTCATGTGCCTTCGCTGTCCATACTGCATGCTAGTGTCGCGAAGCGTCTGATGATGGCGGCTACAAGATCATGGTGGCACATACTCGTGGGTGGCGAAGCTAGGTGGTGGTGCTCCGAGTTTGCAGGGTTTTTTGTGGACGGGGCGGGAGAAATCCCTGTCAGATTGTCTGGCCCTGGCGCGGTGCCGCCTTTGTGTGGTACCATTCCTTCCTGGAGGGCGTCGTGGGAATACCATGTTCACTGCACTCTGCGTACCGAGGGAAACCCTAGGACCGGTCAGGTCCGGGTAGCAGCGCCGTGTCGACGGCATTTCCCTTCTTGTAGGTGTTGCTTGGTACGGGTGCCTCGGAGTGCTTGGAGCATGGAGGGACATAGACGAAGGGCGCAGCGATCGAGGGTCTTCGTTGTCTTGGCGTTTCGCCTTTGTTTCCATTTCTTTTCCTTTTTGGCATGTTTTGTTGTTGCCCCATCATTTCTTTAGTTTCGAACTTTTGTATCGTTGTGGTTGCTATATTAATATAGCGGGGCGAAACTCTTTTCGAGGAAGAAACCAGAACTTGGTAGTTTGAGTCCTCGTTCATTATGTTTTGACAGAAGAGCACCGCATAGGCCGTGAGCCCGTGACACACTGACGCTAGCTAATTAAAGAATAGTGCCGGTGTGCTCAAGGGCTGAAGCCTGTCTTTGCTGCTGGGTTGTATCTGTCAAATCCGTTTAGAAGGCAATGAGCTCCACAACATAGAGTAAGGGCATCTCCAACCGAGCGACCCATCCCGCGCCCGCGCGTTCGGATGGGTCGAAACGGACAAAACCGCGGCCCAGCGCGCGGACCCATCCCTAAAACGGATGGCCGCGGCGTCCGGGACGACCCAAACCCGGCCCAAATTTTGGACGAGTTTGCGTGGCCGCGGACGCGAAAGGCTGGTCGCTCGCGTCCGCCCCTTGTCCGCCCTGGCCCGCCTGTCTGCCTCCCAAAACAGAAACACTCCACTGTACTCCCAAAACCTAGAGATGGCCGACGAAGCGACTGCCGCCGCCACCGCCACCACCGCCACCATCGGAGAGGAGGTACTGCTCGCGGTCGTTGCCGCTCCTGCCGTGGAGGCGGCTCCTGAACTGGACGCTCCGATGGTCGTGGAGCCCGGGCCGCCGACGAAGAAGGCGAAGCCCGAGCTCACCGCGGAGCAGAGGGCGATGGAGACCAAGAAGCGGGGGGACCGGCGCAGGGCGTGTGATCAACGGAAGAAGGCAGCCGCCGCCGAGGAGGAGCGGGTGCGGGCAGCGGAGCAGCTCCTCGAACTCCAAACGGTGGCGAAGAACACTCTCCTTCAAGAGCAGCAGGCGCGGGCCATGCTCTTTTACGGCCACGGAGCGCTCGGCCAGCACATGATCATCCCCGGCACCGGCGCGGCCTCGGGGGGGAGCTCGGCCTCGTCCGTGACCCGGCCCCTTCCTCCAAGGTCAAGCTGCCCCACCGACCGCCTCTGTTTGGGCACGAAATGGTGGCGCATTCGGGCGGCACGCGTACCGATCACGGGATGGGTCACCGGAGGTGGGCGAGTCCATGACGGGGCTGTCACCTTCGTCCATTGACCTGAACCGTGCGCCGGCGAACTCCAAAGGCCCCAAGAACCTGGGAGCAGCTGCGATGGCCGGTGCACGCAACATGTTCGACGATTTGTCAGCCGCGCGCGCGCAGTCACCGTCCACCGTGCAGGTCCCTCCGTCTTTGGCGCAGACAATGCCGACGACCCTGCCATATCCTTCGACCCAGCAGGCTCCCCAGCCACCTCCCATTGACACACAGGAGGGCACAACTGCCTGTCCCGGCAGCATAAACATCGAGGAGGAGCCGTTGTTCGGTGAGGGCCTCACACAAGCCGCAACTGCACAAGCTCGAGGTCGCCGGGTAAGCAAACGAACCGCCAACTACACGGAGAAGGAGGACAAGGTGCTCGTCGATGGATGGTTGACCATCGGGCAAGATGCGTTGACGGGTGCCGAGCAGAAGGGGACCGCATTCTGGCGCCGGATCTATGAATACTTCCATGAACATCGCAAATATGGACAGGAGCCATTTGAGAGCGACCGCAGCGAAATATCGCTCCAAAAGAGGTGGGGAGCAATTCAAACGGAATGCAACAAGTTCCGAGCGGCGTATGATCACGCGAAGCGGATCCCCGTTAGTGGCATGGGTGTGAAGGACTTGGTATGATTCTTAACCTCAACTTATTCATCCGATGTTTGCACATCTGTTTATCGTTGTTGTCTCGCTTTGCTCTAGGTGTGGCGAGCTTTGGAATTCTACAAAGTCAACAATGGAGAGAAGACCTTTGCCTTCCCTCATTGTTGGAAGGAACTCCACGGCACCCCCAAGTTCCAGGAGGGGTACGAGGGGTACATGGCGACCTTGATCGGCAACAATCCCGCCAAAGATGCCACGGTCATTGACCTTGATGGTGGGCAGCCTTGCGGTAGCTCCGCTTCTCGTGCAAGTCGTCCACGCGGCCACAAGTCAACCAAAGCCGACATGAAGCGTGATGCTTCGTCCATGCTATTGTATGGCACTTTGAAGGAGATGCATGCGGACGAGAGAGGTGTCCACGGACAAGAGGGATGAGAGGAGGCGCCGGGAGAAAGAAGAGGACAGGAAGAAATTCTTTGATGTCCAGCAGAAGAAGCTTGAGATTGAAGAGGTCAAGGCCAAGACCAAAGCTAAAGAACTTGAGCTCAAAGAGAGAGAACTTGAGCTCATAGCAATGGCAAGGGCCAAAGAGGTGGAGCTCAAGGCGAAGGAAGTTGAGCTCAAACGCCAAGCCGAGGACAACCTCATCATGAACGCCGACTTGACCAACATGAGCGAGGCAAAGAGAGCTTGGTTTGAGAAGAGACAGAAGGAGATCCTCTAGCGCCCAAATTGAGTTAGACAATCTCAATTGTAAATTTTATATTTTTCTCAAACTATGGCACATTTTATTTGATTTATCATGGTACATTTGAAAATATTTTATGCTATTTGATAATATTTTATGTTTATTATATATTATTCTATGTTTACGAGATATTATTCTATATTTGTTAGACATTGTTTATAAGGAACTTTGGCCAGAGGACCTATTTTCCAAAGAAATAGGCCAAATGGCCAAATGGGTGGCCGCTGCGTTGGGCGCAGCGTGCGACCCAAACGGACGCGCGGACGCGGGGCTCCGTCCGCGCGTCCGCTCGGGCACGCAAACGGCCCAAAACGGATGGCCCAGCGCGTCCGTTTGGATCGCTCGGTTGGAGATGCCCTAAGTTCACAAAGATATAGTAGTAACCAAATATACAAAGCAAAGATGCCCGCACCGACAAAATGTCAAGATAGCACCTGTGTACAATATCCATTTATATATGGAACCCTGGAGCTAGGCACTTCTCACCAACTAAGTGTAAGCACAAAACAAAGTCATCCCAAGATCAGATCAACGAGAGGCTTGGAATTAGCGGACTCGATGAGTTTTGTTACGGCCATTCTATCATCTGCGCTCCAAGGAGACGGCTCTGGCCGCCGGACCATCTCCCAGTCCCATAGTCCATTATATCGCACGTGGCCATCCCTGAGGAGAACAAGGCGTTGCAAAGATGTGCATACGCTCAGAACATCCTTCACCAGCAGCATCTGTCGCGGTGTCGTCGGCCTGAATCCAAGCATGGCTAGCTCCTTCATGTGCCGGTGCCGCAGCTCCGGTACGTCGTCTTCCAGCCACCACCATTTCTCCTCCCCTGTCTCCTCGTCGGAGCGAGACACATGGACGTGCAGGACCTCGAGCGACGGCGCGAACAGCAGAAGCATGCGTGGCCACAATACTTCCCAGATCGAAGGCAGGTCGGCGACGAGGATCCTCTTGAGGCCGGTCCACGGCGTGTCCAGGTGCATCGGGAAGATCCACCTCTTGGGTGCGGTGAAGCGGAGGACGAGGTTGGTCGTGGATGCTGGGGCGTCCCCGAGGAGGAAGTCGAGGGGTTCATAGCAATCCCAGAACGTGAGGTTTACGTCCGTGAGTCTTGGGACGAAGCCGAAGCTGAGCATCACCGTTCTGCCTAGGCAGGCGAGGCGGGCGAGTAGTGGCAGGGCGAGAAGCGTGATCTCTGAGAATAGGCAATCCTCCACGAGGAGCTCCCTGATCGCGGAACCCGGCGCGTCCACCACCAGATGCTCAAACTCCTCCGGGCAGCCGCATGATCTGAGATGCAACACCTCAAGCCGCTTGCAGTCGTTGAACAGCCTCTCGTACACGGCGACGGGGGTGGACGCGGCCACGTCTTGCAAGACGAGCTTTGTGAGAGCCTGGTAGCTGTGCAGCGGCGGGAGCGTGCAGTTGCCCAACGTCAGGCTGCGCATGCGCGACCTGCCGCCGTCGTCGAAGAGGTCGTGGGGGAACCAGTAGGGGGGCACGTAGCCGTCGTCATGATGGCACGATAATGCTGGCCTGACGATAACCTCGAGGTCATACACGCCCCACGCGCCGACAGCGGCGGCGATCAGGCGATCCACGCAGCCGCCGTCGGTAGTGCAGAAAAACTCGAGCCGGAGGGTCCTGACGCGCCGGCGTGCGACGCCGTCCGTTGCCAAGACGCTAGTGATGCCATCTGTGAACGCCTTCGTGCTCCGGATCTCCCACCACGCCATTAGACCGTCCAACAAAGCCGTCTCACGCGGCAGCTCGCGCTCGCGGAGGTCGATGGTCCGGTCGTACTCCGGCGGCAGTATGTCGCTCACCTTGAAGTCGAGCGCCGGCAGCTCGCGGGGGATATGCGCCCAGCGCCTGGAGAGGACGGCGGTCGAGAGGGCGGTGCGGGTGTCCAGCCTGCTCACTATGAGAAGGATCAGGTCGTCGGAGAGGGCGCTAAGGCGGTCCTCGCGGACGGTGCGCGGTCCTCGCACCAGACAACGCAGCTTCGCCATGCCGCGGAAGCAGACTACTGGATCGGTGGCTGGCGATTTGGCAGTACGAGATTGTCACGTCCTGTGATGAGGTACAGGAGATGGACGCCTGTATGTATAGGCAGCAGGAAGCGAGGATCAGTTCGATTCGGACGGGAACTCATCAGGTTGGCACAGGCTTGCAGTCGGATTTGACTGCACAGTGGTCTATAGCTCAGTACCATAGACAGAGTTGGGCCTTCAAGTACAACTAGATGACCCGTTGCGCTATCGCGCAAATGGCATAATCAAGTCAGAATCTAAACCATAAATTTTAATTTTATTATAATATTTAGAATTAGCATGTTACTTTAGTATCAGATGCTCGGAGCGGAGCTCTGCCCCTCCCTCTGCGGCCGCCAGCATTGTGGTAAAGGGAGGGCAGCTGGGTTGGCTGTCCATCCAGGCTGAGCTCCATTAGCATCCAACGACGTGCTTGGAGAAAATGTTCTCTACGACTACTTCACCCTCCTTTGGCTACTCCCTCTGCCTCCCATTCGATGGCTCCTTCTGTCTCTCATACATCCTCATCTTCCTCTTCCGACCCCTTAGGCCCATATTAACCGTCGCATCAGAATTTAAACCATAAGTTTTGGCTTATTTTAGCACAGGAGGCTCAGCTGCTCTTCCCGCCGTCGCCGCCACGATAGTGGTAAAGGGACGGCATTTGGGTTGGGTGGCCATCGAGGCTGAGTTATAACAGCATCCGATGTTGTGCGCTTGAGAAAATGTCATCGACGGCCCTTCCATCCTCCTTTGGCTACTTCCTTTGCCCCGATGTGATGACTCCTTCCGCCCTCCTACGTCCTCCTCTTCCTTTTCCAACCCCTTGGACACACTCAGTCAAGTTTTGGTTAATTATACAACAATTGAAGACATGTATCAATTGATGGTAACCATTATAAATATATTGTGACCATTATAAATATATTCCAGGATCTAAGTGGTGAAAATTGTATGAACATTTTGCAGATTTTAGCTAAGGTCCAATAACATTGTACAACATTATGTACAGACTCAAGAGGCGCAAGTATCCGATCCAAAGTTGAATTTATTGCATGAAAACTCCTACTTACGGTACAAATTACTACCAAACGTATTAGGAGGCATGTGGCAAACCAGATTAGGGGTAAACATCTTCTGCTGTTGTAGCAACCTCCTATGTGGCTCTATAGGCATATAAGCAAATTGTACGCCATGCAGAACATTACTAATAATTATATAGAAGATAATTAAACACCAGGTAAGTGTTTCATGGAAAGTTTACTTTCTTTGTGAGCCTCATTGAGATCCTCTAAGAAGATCAAGAAATGTATAAGCATAGAAATGGTCCAGCAACGATTGACCCGTTACGCTATGGAGCAAAGGGTATTCAATATTGTCACAAATATATTACATAACTTAAGTGGTGGAGTTCGTATTTACATTGTACGAAAATTTAACCAAGGTACAATAGCATTGTCCTATAGAAAACAACATTGCATGAAACAACATGTTGCACCCCAGTGCAAAGATCGAAGGCAGCCATATCAAAATCGTAAGCTTTATGTTAGAAGTGGCAGCGTATTAACATGTTTACATTGCAAGGATGATGGCTTGACCTATAAACTTATGTGTATTTGATGTTGCTGCCAAATGGTGCAAATATTGGATCTCATTCATAAGAATAGATCTTTAATGTCACCGGTGGCTGAATCAGGCCACAATTTTTTGTACCAGAAGCATCACATATATTTAAAGTTGTGACTGTAAATTGAAGTACATGAAAGGAAATTAAATGTAGATTATAGTACTCTAACAAGTCGGTACACAAACATCTGAAACCAATGCCAACAAAAAGTGCAGGTTACACGAACTCATTAGAAGTGCATATTAAAATGCCAGCGAGAACTAAAACGGCTAAGGCCGCCTGGTTCATGTGTAGTCCATGGCTTGTTTCAGAGCTTGTTTCTTACCTAAAGGCAAAAAGGAAAAGGTAATTACACATCATTATAATACTAAATAACATTCAGATAACACAACATTGAGTAGACAATGTCAATGCACTTAAGATTTCTCAAATAAAGAGCTTGTCATGTTAAACTGGAACTGCTCACGAAGAAATAGTAATCTCACTACTACACACAGGAGATTAATTTCAGACCTCTAGAATGTCAGAGAACTGGAACCACATAAATTTGTTCCTTACAGGGATTACATTCCACCAAGTGCATACAAGGATTTCAGGAATTCTAGCAGTCTCACTAATTCTTCAAGCGATATGAACCTTACAAAGAATCAATAACTATATTTATATAAAATAACAAAGCATGAAATACGCAACATGAAAATTGTCTAAGCATATTAAGTACTTGAGTTAACCTGGGATTTGTTAATATTTTCTTTTATGCATTTGTAAGCAATTCATCAAGCACATGACGAGAAAACAATTCAAATTGCTCACTCTGTCAAGAAACTAAATAAATAAGTTACTCTTAACCATAAAAAGGACACAAATGGTTGTCAATGGAGCTGAAGAAATACTGCCAAAATATATTTTTTCTGAAACAATTGGATCTGCCAAAATACCTATTAAAAGTGAGAGCACATAACTCAGAATTAGAAATCATAAGCTTCTTAATGTTCTGAATAGTGGCTCTGTACACTGTGAAAAACCTTACTATGCATGTCTCATATAGATAATCGCAAGAGGTGAACCCACAAAAAGAATTGCCTCCAAAATAGCGAAGGCATCCATGGCATTCTATTCGTCCATTAACATAATATACTTCACCAAGCTGAATGGAAAATCCAAGCTGTAAAATGACAAGATAACGTTCAGTCATTAGTTGAGACAATCTTGACATGGCCAAAAATACATATTGCAGGATCACTTCCGAGATAGTCTGATAATTCTACCAATTCAGAAGCACTATCACTTAAATATCAAATTATGCTTAGTGCAGTGAATGAAACAAATATATCTGTTAATTTTCGAAGTCATTTGAATTTCCCCAATAGAAACTCACTGAATTATACTACTACAAAAGACTAAACAAACATATTTGTTCATTTCCAAAGGAAAGAGAGGTGTCATACATACAGTGGGATCCATCATACATACAGTGGGATCCATGCCCTCGTCGGTGGCCGCCCCACAGGCCGTGGCTGTAGACGCCTTGAGCCGACGCTCCTCTTCTCAACTCATGGCGCTGCACATAGAAATAGCCAGCTGTGGACCAAGCAACAAAATTAGTCAGTTCCTTCTCCATTCTAAAACCCATTCATTTGGTTAATGGGAAAAAGATTTTTAAAAGGAGTTAAATTTTGCATGATAAAGCATGGCAGAAACACAATAGCTTTTGTTGCATATCTAAATATAATAATAGAGCATCAACATTAGAGTAATCAGCGAGGAGATTAACCAGAGCATCATTATGAACTATTCTAATCGGCTGGCATAAAGAACAACCAGTAAGCTGACAATCTGTCTGTTTTTCTTGTCCCACTGATCAGATGGCGAGTGCATCACACCGGTAACATCATTGTGATCAATGTCCCTAATGTACAGAGGGTTCTCGACGTCCTCCTTCTCCACCAGGCCTTTCAGTCCTGCAAGAACACAATATTGATCAACGTCTTCATGATATTCATTTTTGAGCTTACTTATGTAGGTTGAATCTGTGTGGCTAATCATATAATTTTTTTATCACCAAATCATGGTGTGTTACTGAATTCCATAGAAGAGTAATCATTAAATATGGGAGTAGTTTCAGGGCCTGATTAAAAATGCACCTCAGCAAGCAATTTCAAAATTGTTCAGGGTTTGATGTCTGCATCTTACCAAATATGGCCTCAGCTTCAGTACAGTTTGGTTCTTCCACATGCTTTCATCAGAGAAGCCAGTCAGCCACTAACCAGTCTTGCTCATGTACTTCAGGACCTTTTCGAAACATTAAACAATTGACTTCAAGGATGAAAAGGAGCCGATATCCCATATTTACGAAACAATTGACTTCAACGGTGAAAAAGGAGTAAATTTGAAATCATTCTCTTATGGGATGAATTTGAGATGTATTTGAAATGAAAAACATGTATGCGATGAATTTAACTTTAGTGGAAAGCAAAGAATTTAGTATAGTTTGAACCAAGATATTGTACCTGAATAGAGGGACCCACATTTTTCTATCTTATGATTTCATTTATCTAACTCGGAGAAAAACACGTAGAGAAGCCATCTTATTTAAATTTCTCTTTGGTACTACAAGTGAGATTCGCCACTACAAGAATTCGGGTCTATTGCAACAAAATAATTCGTCGCAATACATGCCAAATTGTAGCAATACGTACCTATTTCCACAAAATGACATTCGTTGGCAGCCGTTGCGATTGAAAGCATGGTAATAGGTTATTTCCACAAAAAACCAATTGTGGCAATAAAGTGTGCTATTGCAACAAATATGTGTGAAGTTGCCACATTTTTTCCTGTGGCAGAACTCACTTGATGCCACAATTTGGTTTGTGGAGATATCTTAATGCAACATATAACAAATCGTGGCTACTGATAGCTCGTGGCTATATACATTTGTGGCAATAACCTATACCAACAATGCTCATTTCATGGCAAGAAACTATGGCAACGAATCCTTATTTTTGTGTCATTAGTCATTTTGCAACAAAACCACTACGTTTGTGGCAAGATAATTCAAAAAAAAAAAAATTGCGAGAGAACCATACGACAATACACACAAACGGTAGAATTCAGTATGAATGTAGGGACAAATAATTCAATATAATCCGATACATGGAAAGTAATTGAACAATAGATAATTTACAATCCTGCACCAAAAATATAATATTCTACCTAATCATATATGTATTCCTTGCAATATTTTTCCTAACATGTCCCTAGCTGGTATCCGAATATAGCAAGTCTTGCTGATCTATGAGACCTGCAAAAAAGATCGTTATCAATATCAAAGTGTGCAATGGCAGTGATGTACTGAATTATACTATGTACTTGACTTTGCTTTTGTAAATGCGCATACTCACCTTGGTCCCACCATGAAGCTACGTCAGCACAAAGACATGTGTTAATACAAAGTTTGCCATGTACCCAATATTAAACTCAAAAACATACCCGAGGTGACCCATCGTTGCTAGAATTCATGGTAGACCCACACTGGCTCCCATAAATGAATATATATAAATGGCTTGCGTGAACTCATGAGTGTCCTGCAGCAGTCATTTTTTGGAACTCAAGAAAAAACATAGAAACGGTGGCAATTCTATCGAGTAGCAAAATCAATAATTATTTGAATTGATGAAGAGATAACTTGACTAGTTTGTAAGTGAGAAAACATAATAGCAACATGATAACCTCTTTTGTAGCAATCTAATGTTCTGCACTCTATAACAATACAAATAATGTAGCAGATTTTCAGAAAAACATATGTATGCACCTTAGGTGATAATTGTTTATAGCAATGTGCAAAACTACCATTTGGTTAGAAAAACTATTGGTGCTATATTTGAACAGTTCTTCTATTACCATAACCATCACTACTGTTCCTTCAAAAGAGGAAATTAATACATACATGTACTCCGTACAAGAACCTTATACCCTTCACTGCAGCAAACCATGAAGCCAAATAACTATATCTGTTTGTTGGTACTATCTCTTCCTCTTTTGGCCATTTTGCACCTAATATGCAAAATAATAAAAGATCACATTATTTAGAGGAATGGAACAGTGGAACATGTAGAATTTTTGCTGTGCTATTGAAATCAATTACACAATCAATGAATCAACAAGTTGCATCACACAGCCAACTGTTCATGTACAAAAAAAATAAAGAGTACATATAATAGATAGGCTGCAAAAACATGGATCTTTGAGATTGGATGTCAGTTTTCAGTCTTCAAAAGATGAGGTCGAAGATGTGTTTTTCACTCTCCCTCTGAAAATTAACACAATAGCCTTTTGTAAATGGAGATACAATACTGAAAACTGAAAGTTACAGTCTAAGCACTACGACCATTTAAGACCAGCAAAAATCCGGAAGTCGCAGCCTGAGCAATATGACACAACTGACAAATATACACAATCAGCTTCATTTTATTTTTCAATTATATGGCTAGCATCAAATATAATCTATAGACGTACACAGAGTGAAGTTAAGGTCCCTCAAACAGACACTGTCGCACATTTCTAATCCAGTTTTGCCATCTATGTTCCCCAGCCAAATCGTGTCCCATTTGTTTTGTTCACAGGTTGGAATCATAGCACACATACAACATCGTATAGAGATCAATGGCCACCTGAGCAGTAAACATTTATTTATTATATACTAAAAGCAAAATAAGAGATTTGCACGGAGACATTAGGTTAATCCACATAGACTTAAAATATATACTTCGTTCATCTTAATTTTAATGGCTGAGATTTAAAGCCAACGACTGTTACGTAAAAAGTTGTCACGTTTCAAGATCCTGTAACCGTGTAGTCTCCTTTTAGTAGGATCAAATCTATGTAACATGTAGTTTTGGTACGTGCACATCCTTTTTTTGGACTTGGGCCCCTACAATTGTTTAAAGCGTGCGAACTATTCTTTCTAGGGAGAATACGTGTTCAAGACAGACTCTAGCTAGCGGACATACAAAACCTGAAATAAAGCACGTTCGATAAAAAAAATGCCAACAATTACGCCGTTGCCTTAATCTAGCATGGGAGATAAATCTACCAAATATACACATGAACGTGAGCATAAAAAAGGCTAGCTAGAACGTGATTTCCTTCTATGTATTTTGCATAGGTAAGAGTCCCCGGAAGGATTATACATGCTCGATTATTGTCACTAGAAGAAATTTGATGTACGCCGACGGCCATATGCCTACGCCGATGGTGTTTTATCGGGGCCGTTGGCATAACTCTTGAGGAGGGGAGCCGAGAAGCCCGGCCATCGGCGAAAAAAAACTATCGGCGTACGTCCTTCAACGCTGATGGCCACCGTTGGCGTATAAAAGACCGTCAACGTAGAATGTTGATGGTCGTTGGTGTACCGCCAACTGTCAGCGTAGAATCAGTCGTCGGCGTAGGTTGGCCACGTGGGCTCGCACACCTCCCATGATGACGCCTCTTGGATGGAACTACTACGGTGTCATGTCAAGATCTACGCCGACGGCATCGTCGTCGGCATAGATTTTTTCTAATAAACCCTACCATGCTACTATTGTTATTTATTTGTTTTCAATAGTTCCAATTTAGTTATATTGTTTAAATAATTAAATTGGAGGGAAGCCTGATTAGTGGTATCCACACCTCGGCCCGCATAAAATATGAGTTTTGTTCGACATACGGCGTCAAGCTAGACCAACGACTTGACGGTTGGCGTACAACAGAACCTAGGCTGACGGCAAAGCCGCTGGCGTATAAGTGTATTGTGACACCCTCTAGCGTCTACACATGGTAGGCTAGGCCGACGGCAAGGCCGTCGGCGTACTTTCTAACGGACGTCAAGTCATGGCACCTGATGGGGCAGCTGCGCCAACGGGGAGAAACGACGACGGTCGGGCTCGACCGTCGTCGTATCTACTACGCCAACGGCTAGAATGTACGATGATAGCCAGGGAAAGTACACCGACGCTAGAGACATCGACGGGAGTACGCCGAGGTGACCTTCGGCGTAGATCCACGGCGACGGCCTGTTGTGGCTACGCCGACGACTGCTGGACGTTAGCGTAGCACTGTAGTCCTGTAGTGTGTATACATTTTTAACTACGCTCATATTTTGTTCATTTCTTAAAATATTTAGTCCTTTCAATTTAAAATAATTTCCCAATAATAGATGTATCTACACGGTAAACAAATCTAGATATATTTATTTTTTAACACTTATTTAAAGCTGATGAAGTATAATAATTCATATTTTGGTAGACGAAATAAAACTGAAATCTACTCCTAACATATCTACGTGACAGAATATAATGATTTATGCATGCATGTGAATCGTTGAATATACAAAAGCATCACAAAACAACTATATATTCCTAATTTCAATATCAACTATAAGAAAGGGTACGAATATTTCGAAAACTCAGTTTAGTGGCCGACGGCAAGGCCATCGGGTACTTCCTAACGGACGTCAAGTCATGGCACCTGACGGGGCACCTGACGGGCCAGCCGACGGGGAGAGACGACGACGGCCAGGCTCGACCGTCGTCGTATCTACTACGCCGACGGCCAGAATGTACGACGACGGCCAGGGAAAGTACGCCGACGCTAGAGACGTCGACGGGGGTATGCCAAGGTGGCCTTCGGCGTAGATCCGCAGCGACGGCCTGTTGTGGCTACGCCGACAACTGCTGGCCGTCAGCGTATCATTGTAGTCCTGTAGTGTGTATACATTTTTAACTACGCTCATATTTTGTTCATTCATTAAAATATTTAGTCCTTTCAATTTAAAATAATTTCCCAAAAATAGATGTATCTACACAGTAAATAAATCTAGATATATTTATTTTTAACACTTATTTAAAGCTGACGAAGTATAATAATTCATATTTTGTTAGACGAAATAAAACTGAAATCTACTCCTAACATATCTACGTGACAAATATACTGATCTATGATCTATGCATGCATGTGAATGGTTGAATATACAAAAGCATCACAAAACAACTATATATTCCTAATATCAATATCAACTATAAAAAAGGGTACGAATATTTCGAAAACTCAGTTTAATGATAAGTTCAGCAAAAATTTCAACCATATGAGACATATTTTTTTCACCAAGACCGTGATTATATATCATGTTTAGTTTAACCAGCTGATCCGCAGCCTCTAATTTTTTTAGAAATGTTATAAAATCGTAATTTTTGAATTGTATTCGTATAAATAAAGGAAAATTGTCTGCATGTCACCGTTATTTTCCGGCGTTTGCCAAAACACACTGCCCGATTATTTTTTATCGGGGTACCATTATAATTTTGTGGAATATTTGCCATAGCACACCGCATGGTCAAAATGAGAAAGTTTGTCACATAACTGTAATGATACATGATAAAAACACAATCGCTCATGGTGTTTCGAAAAACCCAAGAAAATAACATGTCATGTAGTAAGTATTCCCATTATAATAATGATCAAAAGGTCATCGTGGACAACGTGCCAATCTTTATATCAAACTTATTAATTGGTTAAGTAAAGGAGAGGAATAAAAGATGGCAATGTCACAAAAATTATGTAGTAAATGCTTAAGGCCTACCTATTAGCATGGCAATTATTTTCATTTCAAGATTATACATCTATATTATTTCTTATCACATTATCTAATATCCATTTAATCATAATATATTTGTGTTCACCGTTTCAGCACAATGAAGGTGTTGCCCTCGCTTTTGCGAGGGCCACTATGCTAGTTCCAATGAAAAATAGCAGACGGAAGACTGGAAGTTTGCCAATGAGCGTGATTCAGATCAAGTAGGGAAAGAATTAGTGCACGGTTTGATTCCGAAACTCACCATTTGTCAGGCTGGTATGGCCTTGAGCGGAGGGGGTAGGCTTAAGGTTGTCGGGGACGGGGATAACATCAGCAAGGGGAATGTAATCCAGCGACACACTTAGAGGGATGTAGAGGGGCTTGAGCTTGTCGACATCAAGAGGAAATGACAGCGAGGGAACGACATCGAGGAGCACGTCGTCTGGGTATGACCTTGGACAGGGCCTAATAAGCAAGCCCTCAGAGCAAGAAGGATGCAAAGAAATTGTGGCTTGGAATGGCGAAAGAGGTGAACGTGAGGGTTACCTGTAGTTGTTTGTCAAGGAGGCTGTGCGGCAAACACCGATGGGCCGCCGCCAACACCACACGCCGGCGAGATCGACCGAGGCGAGGGCCTGGTAAGCAAGGTGATAGACATGGAATTGAACACACCAAGGGGGAAGGAGATTGAGGCGGCGGACGGCGACATCAGGCAAGCGAGGCGCTCGCAGCCTCCATGGAGAGCATCTCGAGTCTGGGGGGATTTTGGTGGATTTTAGATCTGAATCTTAGGGATGAGGACGAGCAGACATATATTAGGGGCTGTTTGGGCGGGCTGTTTTTCACTTCGCACGAAATTTTCACGCAAAATGTGTGGGCGCGCTCTATTTTCAGCCCGCGTTTTGATGGGAATACACTGCAAGTACAAAAATAATTAGCAGTAAATAAAAATTCTGTACGCGGTTTACAAGTTCATTAGAAAAGTGGCTTAAGTTTTGGAGGGAAAACACGGTTTTGTATTGGATTTTTGTCTATTTCTGCCGCAGCGGGTAATACCGTGTGAGTCCTATATTATTATTATAATAAACGCAAGTCTTTTGCGTTTTCGCGAAAAAAGTTTTCATGTCGACAAAAAATAAAATTATTTTGTGCTCAAGTGTATACCCATTTCACTAATATCCCAAAGTATAAAAATAAGAAATCTGGCCTTCCAATATCGTTGCAGTATCATGTACTATTTGGCACTGTTCAAAAAATGGCCGAGATACTGATTTATCAACCGACTTATCGTGAATCGGGTGGTAACCGATAAGATTTCAGCATATCGGCTAATTTATCGCGGCACCGATATATCAGCCGATTTTCTATCCGAGAGTCGATATTTCGTTTGATTTTCACTCTGGTGACCGATAGTTTGGTCGGTTGTCAGTGAAATTTCGCTGATATTCGATATGGCCGTCGATATTTTCGTCCTATGGTCCTGTAAAATTGCGCATTAGCTGAAATTTTCTACTTTTATTGATTCAAATGCAAAGAATCAAGGTAATTCTTCTGCTCAATACTCTAATATTATTTTTACATATTATATTATAGAAAATTTAGTATTGAAAATTAGGATTTACAAAAAAATAAGCCGATAAATGGGCGACCAACAAAATCGATTAATCGGCCAATAAGCTATTAATCTCCATTCTGAGGCTGACCGATAAGTTAAGATTAATGATTTCTTGAACATTGCTATTTGGCAAGAACAAAATATTGTGGCAATATGTGAAATATATTACCACGAATATACATTTTGTTGCAATATATGTTCCCTATTGCAACAATAGAACTATTGTATGACACGGTAATAAAATCGTGGAAATATGTCGAGATTGTTGCCACGATCTAACAATTTGTTGCAATAACTAGCTTCTAATGCAACGAAAGTCTTATTTAACGCGACGTTCTCTTACCATTGCAATACACGCCTAATATTGCAACAAAGAAATAATTTGTGGTAATATTGCAATTTATTGCAACAAACAGTTGTCGTTGCAATATTTTTTGTTGCAATATAGCGGAATCCTTGTAGTGCGCGTAGGAGAGGCAGGCCATGGCAACCTGAATCATTTGCATAGGAGATTTCTAATTTCTATAGAGCTATAGTAGGTTAGAGGCATTGGCACAGTTAATACATCGTGCATCATCAGGCACCAATAACACCTATCTATATAGCAGAACAACTTCCACAAGAAATGGTATGGTGCATATATTGCAAGCTAAATGAAACTGGAAGAAGGCAAATAGGCAATATAATTGTATTCCTCTGCTTGAGAAATAGTTTCTTACTAAGGCGAAACACCAAACATGTAGCAGAATAATGCACTGTAATTTTTTCTCAAAAATGATATCACACAAGCAAAATGTATCTCTCAAAAACAACGTATATACATGCACAATGGTGAATGCAGACGATAAAAATGTAAAGAGTGATCACGAGGTGCTCTTCACCTAAACACATGCTGCTAATCATTGACACCAACCCTTAATCTAAAACACCAACCTATGGTCTTAAATGATGTACTTAGCCTATCTAATAATTAATAGCTAAAAAGGAAAGATTGAAGCACACAATTAAATAGCTTAATTGTCTTATTTATACCACATGGTTATATGTGTATACTGGTAGGATAAGTAAATAATTCAGTGGAAAACCAGATACTATGGTTGATGCATCTAAATACTTAGCATAAATAACAATTTTTGTGTGTCCCGCTAATATACAGTAAGGGACTCATCTGTTGGGAAGATCGTATTATTAAATATTGTGGTCAGCTAAGCCAATTGCAATGGAGCGAGGGAGAATCAGGTTGAAATTGTACAGAGTAGACATTTGCCCTTGTTCTGAGAGTACCAACACTCCCAGCCTGCAGAGTTCACAGGAAAATGTTAGGGGAAAATTATTACTATCACACGCAAGCTCATTAACCACAAAAGCTGACATACTGCAGGTGTAAGAATAGAATTGCCTGATTCATACTTCCACTGAACAATTTGGTTGGTGTTGCCTGCCAAAACCCACCGGCGAGCAGTGGTTAAGCAACACGAAGAGCCGGGAGACTCCCAAGACCTGCCATGTTGACATCAAAAGAGAAACCTGGCTCGCCCCTTATGGAGTGACTGAGATCCACCATGTTGACGCCAGGAAACGGATGTGTGTCTACTTTCATGGCAAATTGTCCGAAGATTAATCGGCCTGATTCTATCGCCATTTGAATCTGTGCGCGCAACACTTTGCAGTCGTTGGTGGCGTGGGTGAACATGTGATGCCATTTGCAATATGGCCTACCGTTTATCTCTTGTGACGTAGGAATTTTGTGGCCTTCGGGTAACTTCAGCTGTTTCTCCTTCAGCAGCAAATCAAAAATCTGCTCAGTTTTGCTTAAATCAAAGTCAAACCCTTTTGGAGGCCCTGGTTGTTTCACCCATTTGCAGGACACGGGAACTGCCGTCCGAGTCCATTCAGCCACGGCGACTTCCTGATCTTCCGTAGAGTATTCATCCTCTTCAGCATCGACCAGGCCTATCGTGCGCTTGAACTTGTCTTGGTACAATTCTGGGTGGCGCTGCTCATACGATGTCAGTTTCTGGACCATGTGCGCCAACGAATTGTACTCCACTTGGAAAGTCAGATCCTTGAGTGGCGCTGCGAGGCCTGCCACGGCCAACTCGACTGCTTCTTTCTCAGATAAATGAACCGAATAACATCGGTTCTTGACAGTTCTGAAACGTTGAATGTACTCAGACACCGTCTCTCCTCGCCTTTGCCGAACCTGCGTCAGATCGGCAATGCCAGCTTCGGTAGCTTCTGAATGATATTGTATGTGAAACTGCTCTTCCAGCTGCTTCCATGTCCGAACTGAATCTGGGGGTAACGAGGTGTACCACCCAAAGGCTGGACCCGTGAGAGATTGGGCAAAGAACCTCACACGTAGCGGTTCTGATGCTGAAACCATGCCCAGCTGTGCCAAGTATCGGCTCACGTGCTCGATGGAGCTAGACCCTTCTGATCCACTGAATTTTGTGAAGTCAGGGAGCCGATACTTAGGCGGCAGTGGGATCAGGTCATACTCGTTGGGATACGGCTTGGAATAGCCGATTGTTCTCTTCTTCGGCAGGATGCCGAACTGGTCTCTCAAGATTGCGCTGATCTGATCCACAGTAGGAGCTGTAGGGGTTGAGCTTTCATGACTCGTTGCAGTGGCATATTTAGTTAGCCACGCTTGTTTCTCAGCATCTGCTCCAGAACTCCCTGCTGCTCCAGCAATCCCTCCTGCCGTAGTCTGGATCGTGTGCGTCCAGTTGTTGCAGTCCGACACGTATGTGCACACGTATCCGTGTGGGATCTCCTTGGGAGGCTCATATAAGAATTGGTAGTCGCCAGGATCACCTCCAACCTTGTAGACAACGTATGCCGGTGAACCTTGTTACTGTGGAGCTGCCAACGCGAATGGCAGTGGTGGCCTAGTGTGGAACGGTATCTCTTCCTGGTGAGTCCCTAGAGCAGGTCCTGACGGAGAATACTGATGCTTCATGATTTCTTGCACCACACGAAGCGCAACACGCTCAAGAGTGTTCACCAGGCTCTCAGAATGCCGATGTAGAGAATGAGCCACTGCATAGTTAATTTCCTGGCGCAGGGCTCTGGTACGTTCCTCCGAAGGGAGAGACAGATCCAGTCCTTCGAACGCACCTTCGGGTGTGAATCCTTTGAACCTAATGCCGTGCGAACGGGTCTTCTCAAAGGAGCCGATGAGATCGGCTTCGAAGATGGCCTTCAGCTCATCGTATTTCTTCTTATGCTCTGCAGGCAGATCCTCGTACTTGATCAGTTCGTCCGACATCTTGGCTGCCGATGTTGACGTGGTTGCTGTAAAAAGTGTCCCACCGGGCGTGCCAGAATGTGTTGCCTGCCAAAACCCACCGGCGAGCAGTTGTTAAGCAACACGAAGAGCCGGGAGACTCCCAAGACTGCTGGGTGGGCCCTGGTGCCTCGACGTCGTCCCGCAATGTTCCGGCACACGTCCTGGCGGTTGCAAGGGCGTGCCACCCGACCTATACCCGGCCAGGAAGGTGTTGGATTGCTTCGATTAGTCTCCTCGCATGGTAGACACGTAAACATTAAATACGAGCCCGATCGGCTCTCGAGTTGCCTCGTGGATCGGCTCAAAGAGCCGATCGCCCCATGGTTCACGTTGGATTTACGGTGACATGGGGATCCTGCTTGATCAAAACAAAGCTAAACCAATCTACGACAGTTTAGGGTTTTCACCGCATAACCGGAACATCCTACGCGTAGTTGGACCTAGCAGATACGAAAGATGATGGAAACTACTCCTAAAAGAGGCCTAAAAACCAACATTAAGTCAATTCCCGGAACATCCCTTCTAGGAACGGTAAAACCACACCTCACGCACTACCGGATCATCCAACCCCAGCATAAGGCCTAATCATGCAGATATTAAACTAATCCTTGAAGAACAAGGAGCAACTATAACAGATCGGATCTACTAAGTAACGAACAAGCAAGGTGCTGCCCTTACACCTAGATAGGTGTAAGGGCAGCTAGATATCGAGGGACGGCATAGCTGATACGTCTCCAACGTATCGATAATTTCTTGTGTTCCATGCCACATTATTGATGTTATCTACATGTTTTATGCACACTTTATATCATATTCGTGCATTTTCTGGAACTAACCTATTAACAAGATGCCGAAGTGCCGCTGTCGTTGTTCAGCTGTTTTTGGTTTTAGAAATCCTAGTAAAGAAATATTCTCGGAATTGGACGAAATAAAAGCCCGTGAGGCCTATTTTCTCACGAAGCTTCCGTAAGTCCGAAGACGAGACGAAGAGGGGCCACGGGGTGGCCAAACCCTAGGCGGCGCGGCCCACCCCCGGCCGCGCCGGCCCATGGTGTGGGCCCCCGTGCCGCCTCTTGACTTGCCCTTCCGCCTACTTAAAGCCTCCGTGACGAAACCCCCAGCACCGAGAGCCACGATACGGAAAACCTTACCGAGACGCCGTCGCCGCCGATCCCATCTCGGGGGATCCTCGGAGATCGCCTCCCGGCACCTCGCCGGAGAGGGGAATCATCTCCCGGAGGACTCTACACCGCCATGGTCGCCTCCGTAGTGATGAGTGAGTAGTCTACCCCTGGACTATGGGTCCATAGCAGTAGCTAGATGGTTGTCTTCTCCCCATTGTGCTATCATTGTCGGATCTTGTGAGCTGCCTAACATGATCAAGATCATCTATATGTAATTCTATATGTTGCGTTTGTTGGGATCCGATGAATAGAGAATACTTGTTATGTTGATTATCAAAGTTATGCTTATGTGTTGTTTATGATCTTGCATGCTCTCCGTTTCTAGTAGAGGCTCTGGCCAAGTTTTTACTTTTAACTCCAAGAGGGAGTACTTATGCTCGATAGTGGGTTCATGCCTGCATTGACACCTGGGACAGTGACGATGAAAGTTCTAAGGTTGTGTTGTGCTCGTTGCCACTAGGGATAAAACATTGATGCTATGTCTAAGGATGTAGTTGTTGATTACATTACGCACCATACTTAATGCAATTGTCTCGTTGCTTTGCAACTTAATACTCGGAGGGGGTTCGGATGATAACCCGAAGGTGGACTTTTTAGGCATAGATGCAGCTTGGATGGCGGTCTATGTACTTTGTCGTAATGCCCAATTAAATCTCACTATACTCATCATGATATGTATGTGCATGGTCATGCTCTCTTTATTTGTCAATTGCCCAACTGTAATTTGTTCACCCAACATGCTCGTTCGTCTTATGGGAGAGACACCTCTAGTGAACTGTGGACCCCGGTCCAATTCTCTTTACTCGAAATACAATCCATCTGCAATACTTGTTTCTACCTGTTTTCTCTCGCAAACAATCATCTTCCACACAATACGGTTAATCCTTTGTTACAGCAAGCCGGTGAGATTGACAACCTCACTGTTTCGTTGGGGCAAAGTACTTTGGTTGTGTTGTGCAGGTTCCACGTTGGCGCCGGAATCTCCGGTGTTGCGCCGCACTACATCCCGCCGCCATCAACCTTCAACGTGCTTCTTGGCTCCTCCTGGTTCGATAAACCTTGGTTTCTTTCTGAGGGAAAACTTTCTGCTGTGCTCATCATACCTTCCTCTTGGGGTTGCCCAACGAACGTGTGAAATACACGCCATCAAGCATATTTTCTGGCGCCGTTGCCGGGGAGATCAAGACACGCTGCAAGGGGAGTCTCCACTTCTCAATCTCTTTACTTTGTTTTTGTCTTGCTTTATTTTATTTACTACTTTGTTTGCTGCACTAAATCAAAATACAAAAAAAAATAGTTACTTGTTTTACTTTACTTAATATCATGCATGTTTTTATTTCACTAGTTTGGCATAATTTACAAGAGTGAGCTTCTTATTCTATTTCCTGATTTAAAACATGGGTTGTTTGATGCGAAAATTAAAAAACCTATGGAATCTTATTTGCATGCTGGTAGTAATATTAGTATGAACGCTTTGAACACCATTGTTGATAATGATATAGAAAGTTCTAAGCTTGGGGAAGCTGGTTTTCATGATCTTTTTAGTCCCCCAAGCATTGAGGAGAAAATTTTCTTTGATGATACTTTGCCTCCTATTTCGATGATGATAATGATAGTGGTCTTTTTGTGCCACCTACTATGGAGAGTAAATTTTGTTGTGATTATACTATGCCTCCTACACTTGATGAGAATAATAATGATAGCTACTTTGTTGAATTTGCTCCCACTACAACTAATAAAATTGATTATGCTTATGTGGAGAGTAATAATTTTATGCATGAGACTCATGATAAGAATGCTTTATGTGATAGTTATATTGTTGAGTTTGCTCATGTTGCTACTGAAAGTTATTATGAGAGAGGAAAATATGGTTGTAGAAATTTTCATGTTACTAAAATGCCTCTCTATGTGCTGAAATTTTTGAAGCTACACTTGTTTTATCTTCCTATGCTTGTTACTTTGCTCTTCATGAACTTGTTTATTTACAAGATTCCTATGCATAGGAAGCATGTTAGACTTAAATGTGTTTTGAATTTGCCTCTTGATGCTCTCTTTTGCTTCAAATACTATTTCTTGCGAGTGCATCATTAAAACTGCTGAGCCCATCTTAATGGCTATAAAGAAAGAACTTCTTGGGAGATAACCCATGTGTTATTTTGCTACAGTACTTTGTTTTATATTTGTGTCTTGGAAGTTGTTTACTACTGTAGCAACCTCTCCTTATCTTAGTTTTGAGTTTTGTTGTGCCAAGTTAAGCCGTTGATAGAAAAGTAAGTACTAGATTTGGATTACTGCGCAGTTCCAGATTTCTTTGCTGTCACGAATCTGAGCCCACTGCCCTGCAGGAAGCTCAGAAAATTATGCCAATTTACGTGCATGATCCTCAGATATGAACGCAACTTTCATTCAATTTGAGCATTTTCATTTGAGCAAGTCTGGTGCCATTTTAAAATTCGTCAATACGAACTGTTCTGTTTTGACAGATTCTGCCTTTTATTTCGCATTGCCTCTTTCGCTATGTTGGATGAATTTCTTTGATCCACTAATGTCCAGTAGCATTATGCAATGTCCAGAAGTGTTAAGAATGATTGTGTCACCTCTGAATATGTCAATTTATATTGTGCACTAACCCTCTAATGAGTTGTTTCGAGTTTGGTGTGGAGGAAGTTTTCAAGGATCAAGAGAGGAGTATGATGCAACATGATCAAGGAGAGTGAAAGCTCTAAGCTTGGGGATGCACCCGGTGGTTCACCCCTGCATATATCAAGAAGACTCAAGCGTCTAAGCTTGGGGATGCCCAAGGCATCCCCTTCTTCATCAACAAATTATCGAGTTCCTCCCCCGAAACTACATTTTTATTCGGCCACATCTTATGTGCTTTTTCTTGGAGCGTCGGTTTGTTTTTGTTTTTGTTTTGTTTGAATAAAATGGATCCTAGCATTCACTTTATGGGAGAGATACACGCTCCGATGTAGCATATGGACAAATATGTCCTTGGTTTCTACTCATAGTATTCATGGCGAAGTTTCTCCTTCGTTAAATTGTTATATGGTTGGAATTGGAAAATGATACATGTAGTAATTGCTATAAATGTCTTGGGTAATGTGATACTTGGCAATTGTTGTGCTCATGTTTAAGCTCTTGCATCATATGCTTTGCACCCATTAATGAAGAAATACATAGAGCATGCTAAAATTTGGTTTGCATATTTGGTTTCTCTAAGGTCTAGATAATTTCTAGTATTGAGTTTGAACAACAAGGAAGACGGTGTAGAGTCTTATAATGCTTTCAATATGTCTTTTATGTGAGTTTTGCTGCACCGGTTCATCCTTGTGTTTGTTTCAAATAAGCCTTGCTAGCCTAAACCTTGTATCGAGAGGGAATACTTCTCATGCATCCAAAATACTTGAGCCAACCACTATGCCATTTGTGTCCACCATACCTACCTATACTACATGGTATTTTCCCGCCATTCCAAAGTAAATTGCTTGAGTGCTACCTTTAAAACTCCATCATTCACCTTTGCAATATATAGCTCATGGGACAAATAGCTTAAAAACTATTGTGGTATTGAATATGTAATTATGCACTTTATCTCTAATTAAGTTGCTTGTTGTGCGATAACCATGTTTACTGGGGAACGCCATCAACTCATTGTTGAATTTCATGTGAGTTGCTATGCATGTTCGTCTTGTCTCGAAGTAAGGGCGATCTACACCGAGTTGAATGGTTTGAGCATGCATATTGTGAGAGAAGAACATTGGGCCGCTAACTAAAGCCATGATTCATGGTGGAAGTTTCAGTTTTGGACAATTATCCTCAAATCTCTAATGAGAAAAGAATTAATTGTTGTCAAATGCTTAAAGCATTAAAAGAGGAGTCCATTATCTCGTTGTCTATGTTGTCCCGGTATGGATGTCTAAGTTGAGAATAATCAAAAGCGAGAAATCCAAATGCGAGCTTTCTCCTTAGACCTTTGTACAAGGCGGCATAGAGGTACCCCTTTGTGAAACTTGGTTAAAGCATATGTATTGCGGTGATAATCCGTGTAGTCCAAGCTAATTAGGACAAGGTGCGAGCACTATTAGTACACTATGCATGAGGCTTGCAACTTATAAGATATAATTTACATGATGCATATGCTTTATTACTACCGTTGACAAAATTGTTTCATGTTTTCAAAATCAAAGCTCTAGCACAAATATAGCAATCGATGCTTTTCCTCTATGAGGACCATTCTTTTACTTTCAATGTTGAGTCAGTTCACCTATTTCTCTCCACCTCAAGAAGCAAACACTTGTGTGAACTGTGCATTGATTCCTACATACTTGCTTATTGCACTTATTATATTACTCTATGTTGACAATATCCATGAGATATATATGTTACAAGTTGAAAGCAACCGCTGAAACTTAATCTTCTTTTGTGTTGCTTCAATACCTTTACTTTGAATTATTGCTTTATGAGTTAACTCTTATGCAAGACTTATTGATGCTTGTCTTGAAGTGCTATTCATGAAAAGTCTTTGCTTTATGATTCACTTGTTTACTCATGTCATCACCATTGTTTTGATCGCTGCATTCTCTACATATGCTTTACAAATAGTATGATCAAGTTTATGATGGCATGTCACTCCGTAAATTATCTTTGTTATCGTTTTACCTCGCTCGGGACGAGCGTAACTAAGCTTGGGGATGCTGATACGTCTCCAACGTATCGATAATTTCTTGTGTTCCATGCCACATTATTGATGTTATCTACATGTTTTATGCACACTTTATATCATATTCGTGCATTTTCTCGGAACTAACCTATTAACAAGATGCCGAAGTGCCGCTTTGTTTTCTGCTGTTTTTGGTTTCAGAAATCCTAGTAAAGAAATATTCTCGAAATTGGACGAAATAAAAGCCCAGAGGCCTATTTTCTCACGAAGCTTCCAGAAGTCCGAAGACGAGACGAAGAGGGGCCACGGGGTGGCCAAACCCTAGGGCGGCGCGGCCCCACCCCTGGCCGCGCCGGCCTTGGTGTGGGCCCCCGTGCCGCCTCTTGACTTGCCCTTCCGCCTACTTAAAGCCTCCGTGACGAAACCCCCAGCACCGAGAGCCACGATACGGAAAACCTTATCGAGACGCCGTCGCCGCCGATCCCATCTCGGGGGATCCTGGAGATCGCCTCCGGCACTCTGCCGGAGAGGGGAATCATCTCCCGGAGGACTCTACACCGCCATGGTCGCCTCCGGAGTGATGAGTGAGTAGTCTACCCCTGGACTATGGGTCCATAGCAAGTAGCTAGATGGTTGTCTTCTCCCCATTGTGCTATCATTGTCGGATCTTGTGAGCTGCCTAACATGATCAAGATCATCTATATGTAATTCTATATGTTGCGTTTGTTGGGATCCGATGAATAGAGAATACTTGTTATGTTGATTATCAAAGTTATGCTTATGTGTTGTTTATGATCTTGCATGCTCTCCGTTTCTAGTAGAGGCTCGGCCAAGTTTTTACTTTTAACTCCAAGAGGGAGTACTTATGCTCGATAGTGGGTTCATGCCCGCATTGACACCGGGACGAAGTGACGTAAAGTTCTAAGGTTGTGTTGTGCTCGTTGCCACTAGGGATAAAACATTGATGCTATGTCTAAGGATGTAGTTGTTGATTACATTACGCACCATACTTAATGCAATTGTCTGTTGCTTTGCAACTTAATACCGGAGGGGGTTCGGATGATAACCTCGAAGGTGGACTTTTTAGGCATAGATGCAGTTGGATGGCGGTCTATGTACTTTGTCGTAATGCCCAATTAAATCTCACTATACTCATCATGATATGTATGTGCATGGTCATGCTCTCTTTATTTGTCAATTGCCCAACCGTAATTTGTTCACCCAACATGCTGTTCGTCTTATGGGAGAGACACCTCTAGTGAACTGTGGACCCCGGTCCAATTCTCTTTACTCGAAATACAATCTATCGCAATACTTGTTTCTACCGTTTTCTCTGCAAACAATCATCTTCCACACAATACGGTTAATCCTTTGTTACAGCAAGCCGGTGAGATTGACAACCTCACCGTTTCGTTGGGGCAAAGTACTTTGGTTGTGTTGTGCAGGTTCCACGTTGGCGCCGGAATCTCTGGTGTTGCGCCGCACTACATCCCGCCGCCATCAACCTTCAACGTGCTTCTTGGCTCCTCCCGGTTCGATAAACCTTGGTTTCTTTCTCGAGGGAAAACTTGTCTGCTGTGCTCATCATACCTTCCTCTTGGGGTTGCCCAACGAACGTGTGAAATACACGCCATCAA
>NC_061514.1:266203069-266217347 GCF_022539505.1 Lolium rigidum
GTCGCCGCCGCTCTCCATGGAGCCCAAAAATCACTTCTTGTTGATGTGATAACAAATAAGTAGAGGTCACGAACATAATGTTTTGTTTTTTCTAAAACTTTCTCCTCCATCTGGTGCGATTTATCTTTTTCTACACGAATCTTCTTTCTCCATTAAGAAATGAACACAAACTGTTGCAATGCACCAGTGGCACTCCTTTTAGCACAACGTGATTACTTTCTCTATCGGGTGAGAGTTAACTTTTCTACACAAATGTAATTTCTCCATGGAAACATGAACACAAACAGATCCTCCTTTTAACACAGCATGATGACCGCCAAAAAAATAGAGAAAGAGAGAGGGGCATGAATTACTGCAATACCAGCAACAATAAATTTGCGGACAAACAAAAATGCATAGAAAAAGGAGTGTAGAGACCAATTTTATACCTTTGTGTTCAGCAACTCAATTCTCTCAAAATATTCCTAAGCCTGGAACTTTTCTATCTCAACCAAAACTAATATAACCCTGCAAATCAATCAGCAGCACAAAAGGTAATTTGTTAGCAAATCTAGCAATAAAGAATAAAAAATGCGATTCGAAGGTATATGATCCCCACTTCTCTAAATAAAGGAAAACTTCATATTAGTGTTCAATCCTTTTGAATTTTACCATTAAATACAAACATATAAATTTGGTAAACCAAATAATTCTAATTATTTTTCATTCTATGATTATTTATATTTTTAGTTTAATTACATGCCAAGCAAACAATGAACAACAATGGCACTTCACACAAATCACTGATGGAGAAAAATCACGAGTACAGAAAGAATAACACCCATAGTAGAGAACTTGTATATTTTTCGTGGGGGGATTTGAGAATAGAAGCCATGGCAACAAGAAACTTGGAAAGTCACCTGATTTTGTTTTGCCAGGATGGCCATGAAGTTATGCTCTGGCTGCTGCCCTCTGGTGTGCCTCCCTGAATCTGAGCTAATAAGGAGGAGACAAAAGTCGATCACCGCCACCTCATAAGCCAAGTGTTCAGGCAGACAAATGGAAGCAATGCGACATACCCAGACCCACCGTTGACGGTCCACGGAAGAAGAGGCGAAGGAGAGCGAGCATCTACACTGGCGTTCTCCTTGATGAACCAGGGCTGGTCTGCTCTTCCCAGTTCCCACCTGTGGCTGACCTCCTTGCTCTCACATGCAGCTCCACACCATTCCTGCTGATAAGAAAGAATAGAGAGGGGATACCAGTAGAAGCCATTTGCACGACTTTGGGGCACAGCCTCGCAAGAGCTCCAGTGCTCCAGCCCAGACCATCCTGTACATTGTGTCATCTATTAGACAGGGACAACACCAACATCTCTTTTTCCAATTCCATTAACAAATCTGGGAGAGAAAAAGCACAACCAAGCACTCACCAGGAAGGTTCTTGGGGAGAGAAGACCCTCTCGTTCTTGTTCTGTTGCATCTTTAGTGGGCTCTAAAAGATATACAGAAGTCTGTACCTTGTAGAATAGGTGAAGAAGATGGACTTAAAAAGCCAGAATACAGAGTTAAAGGCACAAATACCTCCCTTTATTTTGTTGGGCTTTTAGATCTTCATATTTACTACATCTGCTTATGTAGATGAAAACTGAAAATGGAGAGTACATGAGGAGGAAAGAAATACCAGCAGTCCACCACCAGCAGATCGAAAGAGGGAGGAAGCCCGCACAGAGCAAGCAAATCTGTAGCCCGTCTCTTCCCAAAAAAATCAACCAGCAGATCGAGAGAGGGAGGAACCACGCATGCAAGCAAATCTGTAGCCCGTCTCTTCCCTTCCGGACTCACGTTGGCTCGTCCGCGACCAGGAACTCAGGACCATGAGCGGGAGGATGGAGGCAGGGGCCACGGGAGCTGCAAGTACAAGGAAATGAACCAGACGTGATGGGACATTAGAGGTAGGGGAATCAGAGAGGGGCAGCCAACGAAGAAGGGAGAAGAGCACGAATAGAAACCATACCTGGCTGGAGGTGTTGACCTCCCGCAGCACGGTGAACCCCGTCTGCCGCCTGCTGCCACGCCGCCTCCTCCCGCCCGACCTCGGCCAGGCGTGACTCCTCCTTCGTGTCCGCCGCGGCCAGCACCACCGCCTCTGCGATCGGTGGTGACCGGCGGTGACCGGCGCTCCTGGCGCTCCATGCAGCGGCGCCTCGCAGCCGCTCTCCCGATGTGAGGTGGCGGCGGCCGCGCCGCCCGCGCTTTGTCCTTGCTCATGTTGGCTGCCTCCCGGCGCTCCACGCAGCAGCGCCCCGCGGCCGCTCTCCCGATGCAAGGTGGCGGCGCCGGCAGCGCCCGCGATGCGAGGTGGGAGAAGGAGAGGAGATGCCGTGATTGGGGGAGGAGGAAGGAGTCGGGATTGGGGAGGAAAGCAAGCAGCCGATTGGGCTGGGGGAGTGGTTGATCGATCTAGGGTTTCACCGTGCCCCACGCGCGTAGGAAAAGAGTGCGACCCAAACAAGCTATCATTGCTGCCTCTGTCTGTCGGTCCCGCACTGGTTTGGTCCCACGCGTCATGGACTGCCTAAGAAAACGAACAGGTGAGGAAATCTTTTACGCATCGAACGGCTGTGATGAAAAGTGGGACTGACGTTTTACTGTGCAGAGCAAAACGCACGGACCAGATTGGTTTGCCCCTTTCAGACCCCCTGGTTGAGAGGGTAGTCTTTGAACATTTATAGGAGAAATGGCGCTTCGTTTCAGCGTCAACGTGTCACGGCCTGTCCGGTGTTTTTTTTCTTCTTCTCGAATTTTTTTTTGAACAGGAAAGGGTCCAAAGACCCTAGAAGCTGCTAGTATTACCGAGGCGGAGAGTGCATTTTGCAGAAAAACCCCCACAGAACAGGGG
The DNA here is from genome assembly GCF_022539505.1 of Lolium rigidum. Classification (NCBI taxonomy): domain Eukaryota; kingdom Viridiplantae; phylum Streptophyta; class Magnoliopsida; order Poales; family Poaceae; genus Lolium; species Lolium rigidum. The sequence goes on from NC_061514.1 coordinate 266,205,950, forward strand.
ATTTCTGGATAAGGACAGAAAATTTACAGAAAGGATCCTAGAAAGATTGTAGGAGAAGCAATCAGTCCTTCCTTGTCAGCTCCGCGCCTGAATGCATCGCTCCACCACAGAGAAGACACCGGCGCCGGGGACGAACCACTTGGTCCGGCGTCGTGGCTGGAGCAGAAGGCCTTCCCCTCGGACTGCTTGGTCTCTGGGAAGGAGATGGAGAGGAGGGTCGCCTTCCGACCATAAGATGCAGAGGCAGGGCGGCGATGGCCACCGGCATCGGTCCTCCGCCGATGAACTCCAAGATCAAGGCCAAACAAAGCCGATGACCAGTCCTTGGCCACCGTGTGAAAGCTTGAGGTAGCAGCATATGATTTTCCAGCCGCCACCAACTCCTTACCGCCGTCGGTGTCCTGTCCCTCGCCGCCACGGCCGGCCAAGAGAACACCAAGGAGAAGAAGAAGATGCAGCAGCTGGAGGAAGCGCTTATTGACCGAGCTCGTCGCAGTGCCTCCGCTGGGCGCCCACCATGGACGCGAGCGGCGAGCCACCTTGATCTGCTTCCCGATGTGGCGCTAGCACGCCGAGAAGCACGAGCTCCAACCCACCTTATACGTCGAGATGCCTGCGTCGGAGTTGCGCCGCAGCCGCCGCCCTCGCCACCAGAGCCACGCCGCCGCACCGCCCAACAACAGGATGCACCAGATCTGGTGAGAGAGATCTGATGACCAACTCGAAGACGCCACTACGGGACTACTACTACAATCTACATCTACGCCGGCGCCTTTCCATCGCCATCTCCGGCCGGCAGAGCCGCCGGAGAGGAGTCGGGATCGGCCCGGAGGAAGGGAGGGGACTCTCAACTACTGTTCACGGTATAGAGGGAGGAATGGGGGAAATGAGAGCCTCCCGTTGCATAACAGGTCCTTCTTCTCGAATTGAGGAGCCGCTCCCAATTCCATTAAGGTCACCAATAACACATTCTGACATTCACCATACACTTTATATTAGGCATTATCCAGCTAAAACAAATATGATAATTTAAATAGCAACCATATTTTTCAAAATGATGGGAGATCAAAGCAGATATCATCACAATCTAAAGAACCACAATCTCAAAATGGATACACCAAGAACAAATTTTTTATTGGGACAAGGTGGGAGATCAAAGCAAGTATCACATGGTCAACTGGGTGTCCATGTGTAGACCAGAATAGTTTACCGGGATGGAGTTTGCGGAAAGCAGAGCTTTCAGCAAAAACTCGCACAGTGACCCTCGCAAATGTGTTGGCAATGTCTGAACATGTGCAAAAACGTTTCTATGGTTCTATAGAGTTTTACATTGTGAGTTGATTATTAACATGCTTCTATAGTCATCATAAATATTATGCTGAATAAAAATTATTTCTATATATGGGTTGTTTATTTTCTTCTTTTTGATTATTTTTAAGACTTTTTACATGTTGTTTATGTTTGAAAATTTTGGTGCCAACCAATAACATGTCAATAATTACGTTATTTTTTTAAACAAGGAAAATCATGTTGATTGCTGTTTCTTTCCGTATCACGTGATGTCTCCTAGTGGATTGGTGGGTTTTTATGGACCGGGTTTTTTTTCCTTTTGAAGTGGTTAGTGGAGGGGTTTTTTCTTATGCAGTTGTGCATGTGTGCAATTACGTCTATGTGTGCAATTTGAAAACTACACATGTAATTTTTTTCATACACTACAATTGCGCATATGTGTGGGATTGCGCATATATTTGCAATTGCACTTTTTGAGCGGACACAGTTGGACATCCACGTGTGATTGCACACTAGTGCATGATTTTAAATTATATATATAGTTTTTATTTGATTTCCCCATATCCACTTGTAACTAGGCTTGCCTTTTTTTTAACCTTGTTATTGGACCGGCTTTCTAGTTACACATGAAAACTCCTAGAAAAGAAAACGGAGGCAAATCATGGTCATGTATGACATAGGTCGATCTAGAGTTGACAAAAACTCTTGGTCGATCGAGAGCTAAGTGTGTGAACCTAACATGTCCTAAATAACGGCCAGCTACTCTTGTAAATCTTCTGTAGCTCATTTCTACACATGATAATATAGACGAATCGACGTGTAAGGTTTGAAATGTTTCTGCTCTTGATTGCTTTTATATGGAACAACTATCCGAGGAGAAAACCCGAAAACCTCTTTTGTAGCCTGGGCTACATGAAGCCCGGTTTCTTTTTTCTCAAAAACTTCAAAACTTTTGATTTTACAGTTCAAGAAAATTTTGAAAAAAAATACATAGACGTAGAGAATGTTGGAATTTATGAACATGTAAATTTTCAGATTAAAATATGTTGTATTTTGCTCTCAATAAAAATGATAAAAATCTCACAAAATGATAAAATCTACTACCTCCGTTTCAAGGAATAAGGCGCACGCGTATTCCAAGACGAACTTTGACCATAAAAATTGAGCAACAAAATCTTGATTATATTATATGTAATTAGTATTGTTAGATTCGTATTGAAAAGAACTTTTCAATCATACTAATTTCATCCAAACAATGTTTTCTATTTGAAGTAATTCTTGGTCAAACAAAAAAACACGTAAAACGAGAACGCCTTATTCCTTGAAATGGAGGTAGTAGATAATAGTGTACTATTCATTACTATTCACCAATGATGAAATCAAGATTTGTTAACTTTGTTGAGTACGAATACAATATATTTAATTCTGAAATTTTACACATTTGTAAATTACAATATTGACTATGACATGTATTTTTTCGATTTTTTTTGCCATATTTAAAATAACATTCTCATAGATTCAAAGAAACGGTATATTTGTAGCTCGGCCCATGTATCGCCACTCTTGTAGAAAACCTCACTATACTTTTCTGTGTGTCTTTGGCGACGTACTAACGGTGCAGTGGAGATCGAGAGAGCGTCGTGTGGTAAGTGGCAAAACAAGCTGCAATAGAGAGATTGGACATCGCGAATAACCGTGACTGCATGAGACGTTTTTGCACTCCCAGACAAAGGAGTCACGGTCTACAGATAGAAAGGTAAGCGACAAGGGGCTCCTAGTTCATAGCAAAATAACCACATGAAAATCTTCACGCGCATAACTACTATAGGTTACCGATATACGGAGTATATATATGTTTATTATTCTGGCCAGCACAGCACGACGGATCGGAGACGGCTGTTGCAGCGACCGTTCTTAGAAAAATGATGATTCAAGGAGGCAAATGGTGTGTTTATAGTCAAGCACACAACTGCACAAGCAACATCAGTGTATGTTGCGCTAGTGTTCAAAAGGTAGTAGTAGTAACACACTCGACTGGTCGTGCGTATGCAGAGGCTGTTTACTTGACGGCAATGCAGTGGTCAACTGAGCTGAGCTCACTCACGCGTGCGGGGACGACCAAACGTCCAAACCAGCTCATCACGGCCAACGCCGTACGTGGACCAATGTGCAGGGTCACCACATATAGCTATCACATCATCAGCGACAGCGAGCATAGTATAGTCAATCATCTACTAACCAGTCAGAATATCGTTCGCGTTCTCCGAAGAAGATATAGCATACAGACTTATCCCTACTTCGCGATACACTTGGGTACAAGAGTGACGAATATCACTGACGTGCGTTTCTACGATCGATCAAGTCTATTGCGCCTGGCCATGATCGTCGTGAGAAATACTTTGTCTGCACCCCGACTTTCTCGCTCTCTCTGCATGCCATGATTCGATCCTTAAGAACGTTTCCTCTTAGGAGTTTTTTGGCGGACCTAGGCAGATACTTTTTTTTGAAGGGAAACCAAGGAAGATGTTATAAAAGCGACAAGCAAATAACGAAAAACGATAAAGGAAAACGCAGCGGAGACATGAGATTTAACGTGGAAAACCCCTTCAAACACAGAAGGGGCAAAAACCAAGGGCGCCAGCCAGCAAAACTTCACTATAGTGGGGAGTGTTTACAAACGCCGTGGGTTATCTTATAATCTGATAAACCCTAGCCGGCGGCTTACAAGATGTATATATACGCGGTGCCAACGATTTGTACCGTACCGCGGGGAGCTGCCGCCCCACGCACCCCCCTTCGCAGACGTCCCTGCAGGGCACGACGTATGGACTAACTTCAAACTCCGCTACGCTTCGGCCCAAGCCTCCGGCGACGGGCCTCGCTTCGCTCGTCAGAAGTTAGCCTCCCTTTAGAATATGAATTTGGATCACAATACAACAAACTCCACCTTGAGACAAATTCCATCTTGTAGCATGAACTTCAACAATCTCCTAACAACAAAGAAAAACACTTGCTGGCGCCAACAGCCACTTGGGCTAAACAGTTATACCAACCAAGCTCGAGCAAAGCTCAAACTTGGAAACGTGAACTGGCTTTGTCATCATATCAGCAGGATTATCATGAGTACTTATCTTGTATACCTTCAGTTTACCTTGAGCAACAATGTCGCGAACATAATGGTACTTGATATCAATGTGCTTTGTCCTCTCATGGAACATTTGATCTTTAGTAAGATATATTGCACTTTGACTGTCAGAAAACAAGTTAATGCAAGAATCATCTCTACAAAGCTCAGCATACAAACCTTTCAACCAAACAGACTCTTTGCAAGCTTCATTAATTGCTATATATTCTGCTTCGGTCGTAGATTGGGCAACAACAGGTTGTAACGTTGCCTTCCAACTCACAGCACATCCACCAACTGTGAACACATAACCTGTGAGGGATCTTCTCTTATCCAAATCGGCAGCAAAATCTGAATCCACATAGCCTACAAGTCCCTCACCGGTCTTGCCAAACTTCAAGCAAGCTTTGGATGTGCCACGAGGGTACCTGAAAATCCACTGAACAGCTTTCCAATGTTGTTTACCAGGATTAGCTATGTATCGACTGACCAAACTCATAGCATATGACAAATCGGGAAGAGAACAAACCATGGCATACATCAAGGAACCAACAGCACTAGAATATGAAACTCGTGAGATGTACTCAAAATCTTCATCAGTACTAGGATTGTAATGCTGGCAATTTGAAGTGAGGAGCAATAGGTGTACTAATAGACTTTGCATCATACATATTAAAACGATGAAGAACTTTCTGAATGTAATTTTGCTGACTAAGAAATAACACACTAGATTTTCTGTCTCTTGTAATTTCCATACCGAGTATTTTCTTAGTAGCTCCAAGATCCTACATCTCAAACTCACTACTTAATTGTGACTTTAAAGTAGTGATCTCTTTCTTGCTCTTGGCAGCAATCAACATATCATCAACATATAACAACAAGTATATTGGTGATCCATTAACAAACTTGATATAAACACAACTATCATACTGAGATCTCTTAAATTTATGTGAAATCATAAATGAATCAAACCTTTTGTACCACTGTCTTGCAGACTGTTTCAGACCATAAAGGGACCTCTTTAACTGGCAAACAAGATCCTCCTTATCAGGCACAACAAAACCTTCAGGTTGGTCCATGTATATCTCCTCCTCAAGCTCTCCATGCAGAAAAGCAGTCTTCACATCTAACTGCTCAAGCTCAAGATCACGCATAGCCACAATACCAAAGAATGCACGAATGGAACTATGCTTCACAACCGGAGAGAATGCATCATTATAATCAATACCTGGAATTTGGCTGAAACTTTTTGCTACTAACCTTGCTTTAAACCTCGGAGACTCATTAGGAGACAAACCTTCCTTTCTTTTAAATATTCACTTACAGCGGACAGCCTTCTTTTGTTTAGGCAAGGGCACAACATCCCATGTGTCATTCTTGTCAAGCGATTGCATCTCCTATTGCATAGCAGAAATCCACTTCACGCGGTCAACGAATGCAACGGCCTCAGTATATGTAGCAGGTTCAGTATCATGCTCACACCTGTTCAGCACAACTCAAAGCATGATGAACAAGATTACATTCTTCAATTTAACGAGGACGTGGACCTTTGTTACGCATCGGTCTATCAGCAGCAATGAAACTATCTGTTTGCTGCAAAATAGGTGGTGAGTGCTGAACAACAATGTTATCAATTTCAGTAACATCGTTTTCTTTCTCCTCCACGTGCTCCACCTGCACGCTAATCCTCTGTTGTTCATCATCAGAATTATCAAAAAAATCAACAGCATCAGTAACATATGTAGATGAACTCTTATAAAACATGACAGCCTCATTAAAGAAAACATTCCTGCTATGCAAAACTTTCTTAGTTTCAGGATTTCATAACTTATATGCCTTAACTCCTGAACCATAACCAAGAAACACACATTTAACAGCCCAGGGCTCTAGCTTTCCATTATCAACATGAGCATAAGCAGTGCAAACGAAAACTCTCAACTGTGAATAATCAGCAGGTGAACCTGACCATACCTCAATAGCAGTTTTCTTATCAAGCGGAATGCAAGGTGACCTGTTTATCAAGTAACAAGCGGTGGAGGCTGCTTCAACCCAGAAACGTCTATGCATACCAGCATTGGACAACATGCAGCGAGCCTTGGAGATGATGGTTCTGTTCATCCTCTCCGCCACACCATTTTGCTGAGGAGTATATGGGATGGTGTGGTGCCTGACAATTCCTTCGTCGCTGCAATAATCATTGAAAACAGTAGAACAAAACTCCATGCCATTGTCAGTACAAAGCAATTTAACTTTCTTTTCTGTGTGCTTCTCTACCATAACTTTCCACTTTCTAAAAGCATCAAACACATCAGATTTATGTTTAAGAAAGAAAGGCCACACTTTTCGGGAGTAATCATCTATGATAGTAAACATGTAATTTGCACCACCAAGAGAAGTCTTGCGGGAAGGGCCCCACACATCAGCATGCACATAATCTAGAATTCCTTTAGTGGTATGAACGGAAGCATTGAATTTAACTCTTTTATGCTTACCAAAAATGCACTGCTTACAGAACTCAAACTTACTCAAATTCCAGCCATCTAGCAGGTCTCTCCTGTGCAATTCTGCCATGCCATGTTCACTCATATGTCCAAGACGCATATTCCACAGATTAGTTTTACCAGGTTCATCAGGAATAACAGCAGCAGCAATACCAGACAAAGTGCTACCTCTAAGAACATATAACTTTGCAGAATTCATATCACCAATCATGTGAACGGGAGAACCTTTTGATACCTTCAGAACTCCGCGAGAACCGGAGTGTTTGTACCCATCAACATCAAGGGTACTGAGAGAGATTAGATTTCTGGCCATGCCAGGTATGTGTCTAACATCTGTCAGAGTGCGTGTCATGCCATCATCCATCCTGATCCGAACGGAGCCAATGCCCACAATCTCACGTGGGTTGTTATCTCCCATACGCACAACATCTCCACTGTGTACAAACTCATAAGAACTAAAACCAGACTTTGTTACGGCAAATATGAAACAAACATGTAGAATCAAGTATCCACTCATCATTACCAGAAACACAACCAGCAAACACAACTAGGCAATCGCCATCAGAATTATCACTGGAAACAACACCAGCCTTACCATCACTCTCAGATTTGTTTTTCGGTTGGTAAGTACCGTTTCTTTTCTCTTTGTTCTGCAAACTTCCAACAATCATCAATATTGTGGCTAGTTTTCTTACAATACTTGCAGAACTTACCATCTCGTCCCTTGGACTTTGAGCGACCTCTGTCGGTCTTGCTCTTATCTCTGTTGTAGTTGTTGTAGTTGTTGTTTCGTTCTCGGTCCTGCCTCGGTCCTGCGGTTGCTTCGCCTTAGATGACGAACCCTCTGCCTGCACCATAGATTTCATCTTTTCCCTCTGCTGGAGGGCCTCATAAACTTTGGCAAGGGTTAGTTCATCACGACTGTATAACAAGGTGTCTCGAAAATTCGCAAAAGAATTAGGCAACGAGACTAACAGTATAAGAGCGAGATCCTCATCATCATAATTTACCTCCATGGACAGCAAATCAGAAATGATCTCTCTCAAGATCGATAGGTGATTCATCATTGACGCACCTTCTTGCAGCTTGTGCGAGAACAACTTCATCTTCACGTGCATCTTACTGGTTAGATCTTTAGACATGCAGATCGATTCCAGTTTCAACCACGATGCTTAGATGCGGATTTCTCGGCCGAGCACTTCACTGCAAGATATTGTTGGATAGATGAAGCTGAATTAAAGAAAAGGCCTTACGATCTTTCCTCTTTTCATCGTCGATCCGAGTCTTGGCATATTTCTTGCCAAATCCATCAAGAGCTTCATCTAGATCAGAAGATTGGGTAAGGATCGCCCTCATCTTCACTTGCCACAGAGAAAATCTCATGGTATAATCCAGCTGCGGTAGATCGAACTTCAAGGAAGACATGTCGCAAAACCCTAGATTGGAACACGGGCTCTGATACCACTTGTTATAAAAGCGACAAGCAAATAACAAAGAACGATAAAGGAAAACGCAGTGGAGACACGAGATTTAACGTGCAATACCCCTTCCAACACATAAGGGGGAAAAACCACGGGCACCAGCCAGCAAAACTTCACTATATTGGAGAGTGTTTACGAACGCTGTGGGTTATTTTATAATCTGATAAACCCTAGCCGGCGGCTTACAAGATGTATATATAGACGGTGCCAACGATCCGTACCGTACCGCGGGGGGCTGCCGCCCTCCGCACCCCCCTTCGCAGGCGTCCCTGCAGGGCAAGACGTATGAGCGGGCCTCGCTCCGCTCGTCAGAAGTTAGCCTCCCTTTAGAATGTGAATTTGGATCGCAATACAACAGAAGATACTTACTACTGCTTTTTTTAGATGAATATACTTACTAGTGCTATACAGTAATGCAATGTTAAAGTGACCGTTTGCTATGGATCGGATAGAAAAAGAGGAAAAACTTCAGTCCACCAGCCTGACGTAAACTGACTGGCATGTCCGTGCGGATGGATTTGTGCCCCAAATATGCACCCGGAATGCGTCGCCACGGATACATTGTAGTCAGCACAAGTCCCCGTTGTTGTTCTTCGGGCCTGCCTACCAACGTTCGCGTGTGTTTCGTCTTCCGCGCGTTAGTAATGGCATCTGGGCCGTTTCGGTTTTTCGTGTTGCGATATGTACATGGCCTCCCCGCACGGCAGTGTTGGCCCAGGCGTCGCTTTGGCATCTGTCACTTGAAGGCGACAACCGTCCTTTTTGAGAGGAGCTGTCTGGCTACTCCTCGCCTACAACCAACCCCTATCGCCATGGCCAAAGGCTGTCCGTTCCGTAAGACAAAGAACAACCGCGCTAAGGAAAAAACCATGCGCAACTGCTGATATGTTCATGTGGAGTTCGTGCACCGGCTGTTCCAAGAGAACCTACTAGTCCCTTGGCCAGATGTGGGCCTACCGGATGGGGTGGTACCTCAATTTCCGCCATGCTGCGGTGCCTCTGGTTTCGCGCAAGGGACGCCAACACCCGTACGAGATCCGTTGCGGTCGCTTCATCCCGCCACCAGATCTGCGCGAAGATCCGACCTTCGTCATCGACTCCTACAACTAGTCCACCTTCGGGACATGGGATTCCACCTGCGCTGCCGTGTGGATTACCTCGGCGACATCGACTTCTTCATCCGAAAGCGCGGCATCGGTCTCGACGATGACGAGGAAGACAAAGCCACAGTCCTTGACGATGCGGAGGAGGAGGAACTCCAAACACCGAACCTCACGGACAAGGAGGCCGTGAAAATAGCCATTGCCAAGAGCGAACCAACAATATCAATTTAGTGTTTGCGGCCGGACCCAAATACACACAGACTGATACTTGGTCGTTGGAGATGTCTATGAGGAAAGTGATCCGGCATTTTGCAGAAGTACTGCACACGCGTGCGCACTAGCACATGTGTTTTTCTTTTCCGCGAACGTGGCATGTGGGAGCGCTTGTCTGGGCCAGAGTTTCGTGTATTTAGCGACGGTCTAGACCAGTAGGTGGCCACTGCTATTGTCTGCACTGCAGTAGGAATAGTAGTGTGTAGCAACACAACGACAGTGCAACGTGCAGTCTTCAAGAGGGAATTAAACGCGAGATGCGACCAGCTGCATAGTACAGTACAGTAGTGGCACGATGCCACATTACATTAGATAGACATCTGTATTGCGCTGGTATAGGAAAGATATTCCTGAACGTCTGAATTCTGAAAGAGTCGAGAGTCGAGACCACCAAGTTTGGCGGGTGTAAATGTGTAATCTATGTCGGCACAACCCCGATGGTTTGTTTGTATCCTTGCGTACTCCTACTTGATATGTGTTGCTACAAATAATCTACTGTATGAAAAATGAAGGTTGTGGCATGTCGAAGCTAAAGATACCCTATCTATTTTTCTCATTTTTTCGCTGCTGTTTATTTTCCCGATGAGAATCAAATCTGAACGAGTGAATCAAATGGTCTGTCCAATCAGTCGCGCCGTCGTGGCTCCCCATGTGCGATTTCTCGTCCGCTTCCGGCCCGCATCGTACCCTACCGACCCCACCGCTTTGTCACTGATTAGTTTCAGTGAACTGGGTCGAGTCAAGGAAGATACTCGCGAGAAGAAGAAAAAAAGGAGTGGGGTGGTCCCTTCCTTGAACTTGTAGTATAATTTTCTTTTTCTATCGCGAAAAAAGAAGAAGAAAAAAAGGATTCAAGGAAGATTAAAATAGAGCTCCAACTTGTGGATCAAGAGTCCACTCAAATCTATTGTCATGATGAGACGCTCGCGCTGATGCAGTAGTAAACCTGGCACCATCAGCACCTCAACTAATCGTCGATGGTGCAGCGGAGAAACGAAGAATCTATAGCCACCGGCAGGCCGCTTCCTAAGAATGGCTGTCCTCCCGTTATTATTTGAGTCTGAGTTAACATAATTCTAAGTAGATCTTCTTTTTTTCAGCTCCGGCCTTCCCCGCAACCACCACAGGCCGGATCGCCGTCCACCCCTCCCGCTGCCAGTGCGCTGCCATGCTCCTCGCCGCTCCACCCTGCCCCAAGCTCCCCTTCCGCCGGTCCACTGTCGCCCTAGCCATCCCTCTAAGCCCGGCCTCCTTCATCTCTGGCGCCATCACCTCGCACACGCACCCCAAACCCTAAGGTCCATCCACGTCGTCGCCGTCTCCGCCAGCCGCACCGTCACCAACTCCGGCTCCGCAGTCGAATCCTCACCGAGAGGAATGCTGTTGGAGATATGCCCAAAAGGCAATAATAAAAGTGGTTATTATATATCTTTATGTTTATGATAAAAGTTTATATACCATGCTATAATTGTATTAACCGAAACATTGGTACATGTGTGATATGTAAACAACAAAGAGTCCCTAGTATGCCTCTTAACTAGCTTGTTGATTAATGGATGATTAGTTTCATAATCATGAACATTGGATGTTATTAATAACAAGGTTATATCATTGTATGAATGATGT
>NC_061514.1:266217447-266254828 GCF_022539505.1 Lolium rigidum
AAGGATATGTTTCTTTGTTATGGAGGTGACCAAGAGCTCGTTGTAACAAGTTACACCGATGCAAGTTGGAACACCGATCCCGATGACTCTAAGTCACGAGTGCAGGTACGTGTTTATATTGAATGGTCTTGCAGATAGGCTGGGCAAGCTCGAAGCGAGTGCACGGTGGCGAAGTCTTCAACGGAATCGGAGTACATAGCGGCTTCAGAGGCTTCATCAGAAGCGGTATGGATGAAGAGGTTCATTGTAGAGCTCGGTGTGGTTCCTAGTGCATTGGACCCACTAGTCATATACTGTGACAACATGGGTGCCATCGCCAATGCACAAGAACCAAGGTCACACAAAAGGCTGAAGCATATCAAGCTGCGTTACCACTCGATTCGCAAATACATCGAAGATGGAGAAGTAAAGATTTGCAAAGTACACACTGATCTGAATGTAGCAGATCCGTTGACTAAAGCTCTCCCTAGGGCAAAGCATGATCAACACCAGAATGCCATGGGTGTTAGGTTCCTTACCATGTAATCTAGATTATTGACTCTAGTGCAAGTGGGAGACTGTTGGAGATATGCCCAAGAGGCAATAATAAAAGTGGTTATTATATATCTTTATGTTTATGATAAAAGTTTATATACCATGCTATAATTGTATTAACCGAAACATTGATACATGTGTGATATGTAAACAACAAAGAGTCCCTAGTATGCTGATACGTCTCCGACGTATCGATAATTTCTTATGTTCCATGCCATATTATTGATGATACCTACATGTTTTATGCACACTTTATGTCATATTCGTGCATTTTCTGGAACTAACCTATTAACAAGATGCCGAAGAGCCAGTTCCTGTTTTCTGCTGTTTTTGGTTCTAGAAATCCTAGTAACGAAATATTCTCGGAATTGGATGAAATCAAGACCCAGGGTCCTATTTTTCCCGGAGCCTTCCAGAACACCCGAGAGCCGCCAGAGGGAAGCCCTGGGGGCCCCACACCACACCCTGGCGCGGCCAGAGGGGGGGCGCGCCGCCCTATGGTGTGGGCCCCCCAGGCCCCCTCCGAGGCTGCCCTTCCGCCTATTTAAAGCCTCCGTCGCGAAAACCCTATGACGGAGGACGAAACCCACAGAAACCTTCCAGAGCCGCCGCCATCGCGAAGCCAAGATGCGGGGGACGGGAGTCTCTGTTCCGACACCCCGCCGGAGCGGGGAAGTGCCCCGGAAGGCTTCTCCATCGACACCGCTGCCATCTCCACCGCCATCTTCATCACCGCCTGCTGCTCCCATGAGGAGGGAGTAGTTCTCCATCGAGGCTCGGGGCTGTACCGGTAGCTATGTGGTTCATCTCTCTCCTATGTGCTTCAATACAATAATCTCATGAGCTGCCTTACATGATTGAGATTCATATGATGATGCTTGTAATCTAGATGTCACTATGCTAGTCAAGTGAGTTTTACTTATGTGATCTCCGGAGACTCCTTGTCCCACGTGTGTAATGGTGACGAGTGTGTGCACCGTGTGGGTCTCTTAGGCTATATTTCACGTAATCACTTACTCACCGTTATGAATGGCGTAGTGAAGTGCTTATTTATATCTCTTTATGATTGCAATGTGTTTTGTATCACAATTTATCTATGTGCTACTCTAGTGATGTTATTAAAGTAGTTTATTCCTCCTGCACGGTGTAACGGTGACAGTGTGTGCATCCGTGTTAGTACTTGGCATATGCTATGATCATGATCTCTTGTAGATTGTGGAGTTAATTATCATTATGATAGTATTGATGTGATCTATTCCTCCTACATATTGTGAAGGTGACAGTGTGCATGCTGTGTTAGTACTTGGTTTAGTCGTGTTTATCTTTCTTGCACTCTAAGGTTATTTAAATATGAACATTGAATTGTGGAGCTTGTTAACTCCGACATTGAGGGTTCGTGTAATCCTACGCAATGTGTTCATCATCCAACAAGAGAGTGTAGAGTATGCATTTATCTATTCTGTTATGTGATCAATGTTGAGAGTGTCCACTAGTGAAAGTCTAATCCCTAGGCCTTGTTCCTAAATATCGCTATCGTCTGCTTGTTTACTTGTTTCATTGCGTTACTGCTGCTGCGTTACTACTGCTTGTTTATCGTCTCGGGCAAAGCACTTTTCCAGTGCCGTTGCTACTACTTATTCATACCACCTGTATTTCACTATCTCTTCGCCGAACTAGTGCACCTATTAGGTGTGTTGGGGACACAAGAGACTTCTTGCTTTGTGGTTGCAGGGTTGCATGAGAGGGATATCTTTGACCTCTTCCTCCCCGAGATCGATAAACCTTGGGTGATCCACTTAAGAGAAACTTGTTGCTGTTCTACAAACCTCTCGCTCTTGGAGGCCCAACACTGTCTACAAGAATAGAAGCACCCGTAGACATCAAGCACTTTTCCAGCGCCGTTGTCGAGGAGGAAAGGTAAAAAGGCACTCATACTCCGGTTCCAGGTAACAGTACTTTTCTGGCGCCATTGTGTTTGTGCTCGAAGCTATTTCCTTTAGATCCTGCAATTGCATCTTTTTGTTTCTTGTTTACACTAGTTTGGCATAATGGACAACAATGAGCTTCTTATTCTATTTCCTGATTTAAAACATGGATTGTTTGATGCGAAAATTAAAAAATCTATGGAATCTTATTTGCATGCTTGGTAGTAATATTAGTATGAACGCTTTGAACACCATTGTTGATAATGATATAGAAAGTTCTAAGCTTGGGGAAGCTGGTTTTCATGATCTTTTTAGTCCCCCAAGCATTGAGGAGAAAATTTTCTTTGATGATACTTTGCCTCCTATTTATGATGATTATGATGATAGTGGTCTTTTGGTGCCACCTACTATGGAGAGTAAATTTTATTGTGATTATACTATGCCTCCTATATTTGATGATGAGAATAATAATGATAGCTACTTTGTTGAATTTGCTCCCACTACAACTAGTAAAATTGATTATGCTTATGTGGAGAGTAATAATATTATGCATGAGACTCATGATAAGAATGCTTTATGTGATAGTTATATTGTTGAGTTTGCTCATGATGCTACTGAAAGTTATTATGAGAGAGGAAAATATGGTTGTAGAAATTTTCTTGTTACTAAAATGCCTCTCTATATGCTGAAATTTTTGAAGCTACACTTGTTTTATCTTCCTATGCTTGTTACTTTGCTCTTCATGAACTTGTTTATTTACAAGATTCCTATGCATAGGAAGCATGTTAGACTTAAATTTGTTTGAATTTGCCTCTTGATGCTCTCTTTTGCTTCAAATACTATTTCTTGCGAGTGCATCATTAAAACTGCTGAGCCCATCTTAATGGCTAAAAAGAAAGAACTTCTTGGGAGATAACCCATGTGTTATTTTGCTACAGTACTTTGTTTTATATTTGTGTCTTGGAAGTTGTTTACTACTGTAGCAACCTCTCCTTATCTTAGTTTTATGTTTTGTTGTGCCAAGTAAAGTCTTTGATAGTAAAGTAAGTACTAGATTTGGATTACTGCGCAGTTCCAGATTTCTTTGCTGTCACGAATCTGGGTCTACCTCCCTGCAGGTAGCTCAGAAAATTAAGCCAATTTACGTGCATGATCCTCAGATATGTACGCAACTTTCATTCAATTTGGGCATTTTCATTTGAGCAAGTCTGGTGGCCTAATAAAATCCATCTTTACGGACTGTTCTGTTTTGACAGATTCTGCCTTTTATTTCGCATTGCCTCTTTTGCTATGTTGGATGAATTTCTTTGATCCATTAATGTCCAGTAGCTTTATGCAATGTCCATAAGTGTTAAGAATGATTGTGTCACCTCTGAACATGTGAATTTTTATTGTGCACTAACCCTCTAATGAGTTGTTTCGAGTTTGGTGTGGAGGAAGTTTTCAAGGATCAAGAGAGGAGTATGATGCAATATGATCAAGGAGAGTGAAAGCTCTAAGCTTGGGGATGCCCCGGTGGTTCACCCCTGCATATTTTAAGAAGACTCAAGCGTCTAAGCTTGGGGATGCCCAAGGCATCCCCTTCTTCATCGACAACATTATCGGGTTCCTCCCCTGAAACTATATTTTTATTCCGTCACATCTTATGCACTTTGCTTGGAGCGTCGGTTTGTTTTTGTTTTTTGTTTTGTTTGAATAAAATGGATCCTAGCATTCACTTTGTGGGAGAGAGACACGCTCCGCTGTAGCATATGGACAAGTATGTCCTTAGGCTCTACTCATAGTATTCATGGCGAAGTTTCTTCTTCGTTAAATTGTTATATGGTTGGAATTGGAAAATACTACATGTAGTAACTCTAAAATGTCTTGGATAATTTGATACTTGGCAATTGTTGTGCTCATGTTTAAGCTCTTGCATCATATACTTTGCACCCATTAATGAAGAAACACTTAGAGCTTGCTAATTTGGTTTGCATATTTGGTTTCTCTAGAGTCTAGATAATATCTAGTATTGAGTTTTGAACAACAAGGAAGACGGTGTAGAGTCTTATAATGTTTACAATATGTCTTTTATGTGAGTTTTGCTGCACCGTTCATCCTTGTGTTTGTTTCAAATAACCTTGCTAGCCTAAACCTTGTATCGAGAGGGAATACTTCTCATGCATCCAAAATACTTGAGCCAACCACTATGCCATTTGTGTCCACCATACCTACCTACTACATGGTATTTATCCGCCATTCCAAAGTAAATTGCTTGAGTGCTACCTTTAAAATTCCATCATTCACCTTTGCAATATATAGCTCATGGGACAAATAGCTTAAAAACTATTGTGGTATTGAATATGTACTTATGCACTTTATCTCTTATTAAGTTGCTTGTTGTGCGATAACCATGCTTCTGGGGAAGCCATCAACTATTCTTTGTTGAATATCATGTGAGTTGCTATGCATGTCCGTCTTGTCTGAAGTAAGAGAGATCTACCACCTTAATGGTTGGAGCATGCATATTGTTAGAGAAGAACATTGGGCCGCTAACTAAAGCCATGATTCATGGTGGAAGTTTCAGTTTTGGACATATATCCTCAATCTCATATGAGAATAATAATTGTTGCCACATGCTTATGCATTAAAGAGGAGTCCATTATCTGTTGTCCATGTTGTCCCGGTATGGATGTCTAAGTTGAGAATAATCAAAAGCGAGAAATCCAAAATGCGAGCTTTCTCCTTAGACCTTTGTACAGGCGGCATGGAGGTACCCCATTGTGACACTTGGTTAAAACATGTGCATTGCAAAGATCCGGTAGTCCAAGCTAATTAGGACGAGGTGCGGGCACTATTAGTATACTATGCATGAGACTTGCAACTTGTAAGATATAATTTACATAACTCATATGCTTTATTACTACCCTTGACAAAATTGTTTCATGTTTTCAAAATAAAAGCTCTAGCACAAATATAGCAATCGATGCTTTCCTCTTTGAAGGACCATTATTTTTTACTTTTATGTTGAGTCAGTTCACCTATCTCTCTCCACCTCAAGAAGCAAACACTTGTGTGAACTATGCATTGATTCCTACATACTTGCATATTGCACTTGTTATATTACTCTATGTTGACAATTATCTATGAGATATACATGTTACAAGTTGAAAGCAACCGCTGAAACTTAATCTTCCTTTGTGTTACTTCAATACCTTTACTTTGATTTATTGCTTTATGAGTTAACTCTTATGCAAGACTTATTAATACTTGTCTTGAAGTACTATTCATGAAAAGTCTTTGCTTTATGATTCACTTGTTTACTCATGTCATTACCATTGTTTTGATCGCTGCATTCACTACATATGTTTACAAATAGTATGATCAAGGTTATGATGGCATGTCACTTCAGAAATTATCTTTGTTATCGTTTTACCTGCTCGGGACGAGCAGAACTAAGCTTGGGGATGCTTGATACGTCTCCGACGTATCGATAATTTCTTATGTTCCATGCCATATTATTGATGATACCTACATGTTTTATGCACACTTTATGTCATATTCGTGCATTTTCTCGGAACTAACCTATTAACAAGATGCCGAAGAGCCGGTTCTCGTTTTCTGCTGTTTTTGGTTCCAGAAATCCTAGTAACGAAATATTCTCGGAATTGGACGAAATCAAGACCCGGGGTCCTATTTTTCCCGGAGCCTTCCGGAACACCCGAGAGCCGCCGGAGGGAAGCCACAGGGGCCCCACACCACACCCTGGCGCGGCCAGAGGGGGGGGCCGCGCCGCCCTATGGTGTGGGCCCCCCAGGCCCCCTCCGAGGCTGCCCTTCCGCCTATTTAAAGCCTCCGTCGCGAAAACCCTATGACGGAGGACGAAACCCACAGAAACCTTCCAGAGCCGCCGCCATCGCGAAGCCAAGATCCGGGGACGGGAGTCTCGTTCCGGCACCCTGCCGGAGCGGGGAAGTGCCCCCGGAAGGCTTCTCCATCGACACCGCTGCCATCTCCACCGCCATCTTCATCACCGTTGCTTTGCTCCCATGAGGAGGAGTAGTTCTCCATCGAGGCTCGGGGCTGTACCGGTAGCTATGTGGTTCATCTCTCTCCTATGTGCTTCAATACAATAATCTCATGAGCTGCCTTACATGATTGAGATTCATATGATGATGCTTGTAATCTAGATGTCACTATGCTAGTCAAGTGAGTTTTACTTATGTGATCTCCGGAGACTCCTTGTCCCACGTGTGTAAAGGTGACAGTGTGTGCACCGTGTGGGTCTCTTAGGCTATATTTCATGGAATACTTACTCACCGTTATGAATGGCGTAGTGAAGTGCTTATTTATATCTCTTTATGATTGCAATATGTTTTGTATCACAATTTATCTATGTGCTACTCTAGTGATGTTATTAAAGTAGTTTATTCCTCCTGCACGGTGTAATGGTGACAGTGTATGCATCCGTGTTAGTACTTGGCATATGCTATGATCATGATCTCTTGTAGATTGTGGAGTTAATTATCATTATGATAGTATTGATGTGATCTATTCCTCCTACATAGTGTGAAGGTGACGAGTGTGCATGCTTTGTGTTAGTACTTGGTTTAGTCGTGTTGATCTTTCTTGCACTCTAAGGTTATTTAAATATGAACATTGAATTGTGGAGCTTGTTAACTCCGGCATTGAGGGTTCGTGTAATCCTACGCAATGTGTTCATCATCCAACAAGAGAGTGTAGAGTATGCATTTATCTATTCTGTTATGTGATCAATGTTGAGAGTGTCCACTAGTGAAAGTCTAATCCCTAGGCCTTGTTCCTAAATATCGCTATCGCTGCTTGTTTACTTGTTTCTTTGCGTTACTCACTGCTGCGTTACTACTTGCTTGTTTCTTGTCCTGGGCAAAGCACTTTTACGGTGCCGTTGCTACTACTTATTCATACCACTCGTATTTCACTATCTCTTCGCCGAACTAGTGCACCTATTAGGTGTGTTGGGGACACAAGAGACTTCTTGCTTTGTGGTTGCAGGGTTGCATGAGAGGGATATCTTTGACCTCTTCCTCCCTGAGATCGATAAACCTTGGGTGATCCACTTAAGGGAAACTTGTTGCTGTTCTACAAACCTCTGCTCTTGGAGGCCCAACACTGTCTACAAGAATAGAAGCTCCCGTAGACATCATATGCCTCTTAACTAGCTTGTTGATTAATGGATGATTAGTTTCATAATCATGAACATTGGATGTTATTAATAACAAGGTTATATCATTGTATGAATGATGTAATGGATACACCCAAATTAAGCGTAGCATAAGATCTCGTCATTAAGTTATTTGCTATAAGCTTTCGATACATAGTTACCTAGTCCTTATGACCATGAGATCATATAAATCACTTATACCGGAAAGGTACTTTGATTACATCAAACACCACTTGCGTAAATGGGTGGCTATAAAGGTGGGATTAAGTATCCGGAAAGTATGAGTTGAGGCATATGGATCAACGAGTGGGATTTGTCCATCCCGATGACGGATAGATATACTCTGGGCCCTCTCGGTGGAATGTCGTCTAATGTCTTGCAAGCATATGAATAAGTTCATAAGAGACCACATACCACGGTACGAGTAAAGAGTACTTGTCAGGATACGAGGTTGAACAAGGTATGGAGTGATACCGAAGATCAAACCTCGGACAAGTAAAATATCGCGTGACAAAGGGAATTGGTATTGTATGTGAATGGTTCATTCGATCACTAAAGTCATCGTTGAATATGTGGGAGTCATTATGGATCTCCAGATCCCGCTATTGGTTATTGGTCGGAGTGAACACTCAACCATGTCCGCATAGTTCACGAACCGTAGGGTGACACACTTAAAGTTGGATGTTGAAATGGTAGTACTTGAATATGGAATGGAGTTCGAATATTTGTTCGGAGTCCCGGATGAGATCCCGGACATCACGAGGAGTTCCGGAATGGTCCGGAGAATAAGATTCATATATAGGATGTCATTTTATGTGAATTAAAATGTCGCGGAAGGTTCTATGGAAGGTTCTAGAAGGTTCTAGAAAAGTCCGGAAGAAACCACCAAGGAAGGTGGAGTCCACATGGGACTCCACCTCCATGGCCGGCCAACCCTAGTGGGGGAGGAGTCCCAAGTGGACTCCCCCTTAGGGGGCCGGCCACCCCCCCATATGGGAGGTGGAACTCCCACCTTTAGTGGGAGTCCTAGCTTGGCTAGGTTTCCCCTCCTTATGTAAGGTTTTTGGTTCTGGTCTTATTCGAAGACTTGGAGACCAACTCTTGGGGATCCACCTATATAATGAGGGGCCAAGGGAGGGGGCCGGCCACCCCAAGACCACAAGCTAGCCGCCCCCCTTGAAGTGGCCGGCCACCCCCTCCCAAACCCTAGCCGCCCCCTCTCCTCCATCTACGTACTCGTCATTCGGTAGTAAACAAAGATTAAGAATACTGAATCCTCGCCGTCGGCGGCCGGTTCATACGATCGAATGGCCGTCTCACCCGGAGGCGGCCAGGCTCCGTGGCGGCTAGGCGGCGTTGCCTCGAGGCACGACACGGCCAGCGAGGCGGACGTCCCATTATTTTTTCGGAGACCGTACGAGACGGCACTCCCATTATATTTTCGGAGACCGTACGAGCCACCGGGTTCCGTACGGAGTCGTGTGTATCTGGTGCTGGCGTGGCACGCGGGAGCTGGCTGCCGCGTGTGCGCTGGCTCGGCGCACAACGGATGATGCCACCGTGCGCTCGGCGATGGGATCTCTGAACCCCGGTGAAAAAGTTACCTGTACCTAGAGTTCACAGCGTCGAACGACTGCATTTTACTTTCGCTAGGACACAACTTTACAGCAGCGTACTGACCTTTTGGGTTTTTAGATTGCGATCCCTCCACTTTCATGAACCTGCATCATTCTATTTTTTCGTCCAACTGTAGCTCAGATCCAGTCCAACCAGAAATGGCCTGTGAGTAGACTAAAGGGAACTTTGTGGATATGGGTACTCTAACCCTGATTAAATTTAGTCCGGATAAAGTTACATAATGGACCAATCTTTAAGAGCATCCCCACTCGTCACCTCGACGAGGCCCCCGAGCGACGTTTTTTGCATCCGGATGATGAAATTCGGCCCAGTCGCGCCCCCGTTACTCGTTTTCGTCCGGATTTGGTCCTTCATCCATCCGGCGAGCCCACGCCAACCTCGGTCCCCCGGGGATCTATCGGGGAGTCCGGACGAGTGAAAAGCGGGGAAGGGCCCGCTCTGTCGGTGACGGGACACACGAACCCCACCGCCACCTCGCTCAAAATCTCCTCCACCCCTCGTATCTCTCTCGCCGCCGTCACCACCCCGCCGGCTTGTTGCCCAGATTTCGCCGCCCCTCCTCCCCCACCTGCCTATATTCCGCCGTCTTTCGACGACGGCCTATCTGGCTGCTCCTCCGCCGGACTGTTTTCCGACGACGGCCTACTCCTCGTCGTTTGCGGCTCG
The DNA here is from genome assembly GCF_022539505.1 of Lolium rigidum. NCBI lineage: Eukaryota > Viridiplantae > Streptophyta > Magnoliopsida > Poales > Poaceae > Lolium > Lolium rigidum. Next base: position 266,227,393 of record NC_061514.1, read on the forward strand.
GATTGCCTCGACCACGCCCGTCAGGTGTTCGTCCATTTGCCTCGCCGGCCATGGACTCGGACGAAGAGGAGGAGCAGATGTTCGTCGAGCTTATGCGAGAAGAGATGGCAGCCGCTGCCCAAGACGAGGAGCACATGCTGATCCTCGGTTGCTTATCAAGCCTGTACGCCGGGGTGGCAACTGGTCGACGTGGTGGGTCGGCACCAGGTCGCCGGAAGTGCAAGCCGAGACAGCGAATGGAGGGCTACTGCATGTTGTACGCCGACTACTTCGCCGACAATCCATTGCACGGTGAGACTATTTTCAGGCGTCGTTTCAGGATGAGCAGAAAGCTATTTCTGCAAATTGTGTATGCCATCCGAGACTTTGACCACTACTTCAGATGCAAAGCGGATTGCACTGGCTTGGTTGGATTTTTGTCACTGCAGAAGTGCACAGTGGCTATGAGGATGCTGGCTTATGGAGCTCCCGGTGATGGTGCAGATGACTATCTTCGGTTGGCGGAGTCCACCGCCCTTGATTGTTTCTACCGGTTCTGCAGGGCCATCATAGCAGTGTTCGGAGACTTTTACTTGAGATCACCCACTGTCGAAGACACTCAGAGGATCCTTGCAACAAATGAAGCTAGGGGTTTTCCAGGGATGCTTGGAAGCATTGACTGCATGCATTGAAAATGGAAGAACTGTCCGTTTGCGTGGCAGGGAATGTACAAGGGTCACAAAAACGGCTGCATTGTGATATTTGAAGCAGTGGCTACCCATGATCTCTGGATTTGGCACTCTTTCTTAGGTATGCCTGGATCCAACAATGACATCAACGTCCTAAACTGCTCCCCGATCTTTTCCAAGCTTGTTGAGGGTCATGCTCCCCCGGTGAACTAAGTGATCAATGGTCGGCACTACAACAAAGGATACTACCTTGCAGACGGTATCTATCCAAAGTGGGCAACATTTGTGAAGACTATCTCAAAATCCAGCACCCCCAAACTTTGCGAGTTTGTCAAGAAACAAGAAGCTTGCCGAAAACACGTCGAGCGTGCATTTGGTGTCCTCCAGCAGAGATTTGTTGTCGTCCGGTTCCCCGCTATGACTTGGTCCAAAGATCAGATGTGGGAGGTGATGAATTGTTGTGTATGCTTACACAACATGATTATTGAAAATGAGCGAAAACATCCGGTTCTTCTGGCTGAGCAACAAGCACCATATGATAGAGAGAGTCCTCTTGCACAGCCTAATCACCAGGTGCCTCCATCATGGGCCGCCTTCATTGCTATGCGCCAGGAGATTCGAGACTCTACAATGCATCAGCAGCTGCAAGATGATCTGGTGGAGCACATATGGACGCTCCGAGGCAACGCCAACGCCAACTAGTCTGTCATTTTGTTTGAAAAATTGTGAAATTATGTGCTTCATTTGTTTCAGCACTTGTTAAACATTGTACTAATTATCGCCGAATTTGTTTCAGCAATTTTCGGACTCTTGCTCGCCGAACTTATTAAATTTTATATTGAATTTGTTTGAAATATGTCAAATGGTCGAGGTTGGGGGTTTCCTGCTGGGGGGACGGCTGGAACTTCGGCGCTCCCCGGGCCAAATCTTCCTCCAATCCGGACGAAAATTTCGCCGGATTTGGGCGTGGGGAGCGCCAACGAGTGGGGATGCTCTAAGTTGCAGAAATTTCGGGAGGAGGAAGTTTTCTTTATACTGTTCATTCGAAACTTTCCATCTTCAGCTAAGCCACATAATTTTGAATTTGACTATGAAAACTGGCAGCACATACAAAGTGTATCCTCTATCCGTAGATTTCGTTTTTCAGATTTTTTAGAGCGCTAGAAATACAAAATATGGGGCCGTATAGTAACTCGGGTCCGTGAGTACCTAGGAGCCCCTGTATATTTGGCCTGAGTAGACACGGCATCAGTAGATACAGCCTCAACACCAGGGCCGTAAAATTAAATGGGGTAACCAATCAAAACACCCCCGAATCCCCTATATCTATGCGCTTTACCACATCCCATTTGTCTTCTCCTCTCTTTCATTTCCGACGACCGCAGTTCTAGTTTCTAATCGATTCTGGCCATCCCGCCAAATCACCGCCGAACCTGAGCGTACCGACCGTTGATCTACCCGCATGCAGAACGCCGGCCTCCAATTTGTCCCGTGGATACTGCGTAATTTTTCCGTGCACCGTCGGTTCTCTGTAACGACCCCGGATCTGGTAGGATCCAAAGTCCCTGTGATTAAACATGCTAGTCCCTGGATCATTAGCTAGCACTCACAGTCGATGAATAATCATGTAAAACACAAGTCTTTATTACACGATTCGAATAATCCGGAGTACAAATAATTACAACTTGCATAGCCAAAGGCTAGCTCAATACAACGGAAAACGAAATAACATCTTGGAGTCCCATCAATGCCACAGGCTCGTTGAGTGTAGACTCGCGACCTACGCATTCTCACAAGTCGTCGAATAACCTGCAACATGAAAGGTTGCAGCCACGAGAGTGGTCAATACTTTGAATGTATGGCAAATTACACCAAGAAGAGGAAAATTTGGCTACATCTACATGCAAGGCGGACAAGAGGAGGCTTGAGTTTTATTTGCGTAAAGCCAATTTTTACTTAAGAAGTAGAGACAAATTCTTTTATCCTACTTTGCAAAACTTTGATAAAGTAATATTGGCCGAGTGGAACACATGGATATTACACACCAAGTGTCCAAATCAACCTAACACTTGGATATGACACACCAAGTCCCAAACACTTGGATATTACACACCAAGTCCCGAGCTCTTGGATATTACGCACCAAGGCTCCAAAACCCACCTATGAACGATATTACACACGCCATAGGGTTTTGAAAACTCCTTTGAAAAGAGAGAGGAAATCATTCAGAGGCTCCATCCTTCAGATGCTCAAATTGTCCTGTTACCGTGGACACGGCTGATCGATCAGGTTAACACTCTCGAGAGGTTGCGCTCTTTACCCACAATTCACAACCAAGCCTTTTTGCCAAAATTCTTCATCTTCATTAAGGCTAGGACGAGGTCACGACGAAACTTTTCCTTAGTAGCCCCTCCACCTTCCGGATCCGCCCGTGCCCAAAATTCCTCCCAATGGCGGTACCCAGGCGAGGTTTCCCACTAAGTACTTAGCCAAGACAGAGCCCATATTGTATTGTGGTTGCACTTGGAAGCTTCGACATTTGGAACATGGCGAGACTTCTTTGATCCTGGGCGGCAGTCCTCCACCAATCTCCACACTCGTTGTCCCGTCAAAACCATTCCGCCCGGAAGAAAACTTAATTTTATTTTGAAGGAGGATTTTGGGATAAAAGTTGCGCTCATAAACAGAGCTCAAGTACTTAGAAAATTTTCTTGTTTCGAACCCCTTTTGATATTTACGTAGCATAAGCATGGCACTTAGAAAAATTTAGGGATTCCTATGGCCATCATATCAAGTGGAAATATTTCTATGTAATATTTCTACTCATGGCAATCTACAAAATAGCACGCGAACTTGTAAAATATTTACCAAGAAATCTACCAAAACATCCTACACATGCATACTATTCATTTGAAGGAAAAAGACATGCATAGAAAACTTGGGACAAAAATTTGAACAAAGATGTAACTTGCCTTAGTAAAATTTGATGATGATTTCTTCTTCGTGAACTTTCTCTCGCACTCCGAATAAATCTAGCGCATAGAAAAATTACACGCAATAAACAATCATTGCAAATAAAGAGCCAAATAAAACACATAATCATATAAAACAAAGAAAATGCAAAATAATTTTAAGTTATATATTTATTTCGTGCTACAGTAACTAATGTTTGTTAAAATATTAGATATGTTCAAAAGGATCAATTTGCAAAAGGAATTAATTTAGTAGGATTTATATAACTTCGAATATGTTCAAATTAAGGTTAAAACTTCCAAAATTCAACCATGCAGATTAATTATTCATAAATTCGAAATTACAATGTCATGTTGTAGATATTAAAATTATAAAACTAACGCAAAAAGAATCGATCCGAACGGAGTTAAGGTTATTTAGTTATGATTTTTTCAAAGATTTAACGTTTTCGCGATTTACAACTCGTCGCGGCGAACGTGCTCCGTTGGATCCTGATCTGACGACGATCGCTGCTCCTATCTCGGAATTCTTCAGTTGATCTTCAGCGTGGCTACGACTCCGTCGTTTCGCGATCGGTTCCCCCAAAAGGATTTGAGAAAAAGGTAGATACTAAGTATTTATCCGGAACGAAACGAAAATCTAACGATAGCTTAAACGAGATTGATTTTAGATTTTAAACTTGCAAATTCGATAAAATCTATAATTAGAAAAACTAGTACCATTAGATAGATCCTTTAATTACGAATTCAACGCAAAAACTAAAATCTAAAACGAACCTCTAGATCTAAAGTTGTAATTTTTCAAAGATTTGAGTGAGCTAGCACAAACTAATCGATCGATCACACCCTACGCAAAAGAAAACAGAAAAAGAGACGTGGCAGAACATGACAGGCTAGACCGGTTCGATGATTATACAAGAGCCCTAATCTATTTGCCTATCTTTGATCGTACTGACTATTAGATGGAGCCATAGCAGCTTACCAGCAGCAGCCGGTGGTTGACGACGGGGTAGACGGTGGTGCTGGCTCGCTCCTTCTCCGGATGCGGCGAAGACTGTCCAGTTCAGCTCTGCACCGCGCCGGCGTAGACACCAGCATACGCGTACGTCCTTGGTCTGCGTCTTCCTGCTATCTGGTTGGAGGCGGGCAGTCTAATCCCCGGCGGGCTTGTACGCGCATGTTTACGGCCCTGCGTGTACGAGAGAAAAGTATAGTGAAGCGACGCAATCAAAGCGAGGGGGAGATTAGAGGCAAAGAAAGGCAGGGACGTTTGGAATCGGTTGGAACATCGAGCTCCGAAGCTTCTGCAATGCGGCAGCGGCGAGATCAATCTGCGGCAGCCTTGCGGTGTCAGGCTAGGATTTTGAAGAGTAATAGATGTGTCGCGGCGTGTGGTATTTATAAAGGATTTTTCGTGGCCGAGGGGTCAAGGAACCGTACGAATCGAAGAGATTTTCGCGGAGACGTTCGAGTTGGGGACGAACTCGTGTTCGTCCAGGTTTCTATCCAGGGGAGGAAGATGACTGGTGGGGTCAGAGCTGTCAGCGTTGCAGAAAAAAAAACAGAGAGGAGAGGTGGGCTGCCACGGGGTGCTGCAAGCTGGCCGGTCTGGTGCAGCGGCCGTCGTGTGCATGCAGGTGCCCGCCTGTTGCTTCACGTCCAGGTAAGTTACCTTTTGTTTTGTTTTTTTTTTTTCCTTATTCTATATTTCTTCAAACTCAACCAAGTTTGTAAAAAAAAAATCAAAAATAGTGGCATTGAACCTAGTGGACACTGTTCCAGCCTGAAACATATTTTTCAAACATAATTTCATGCCTTTTAGCCATTAGAGCTATTTAGACAGTATTTTAAAATATAGATTTTTTTGCGTTTAATTAAACCTATCGATCAATCAATTCAATTCAGGCAATCTCCGTAAAAACACAAAAGCAATATGTTTACTTTTAGAACATTAAAAAAAACCATTTTACTATCCAAATAAAAATGAAGAAGTCATATTATCTTCTCTCCTAAATAGGCGGTAGAAACATTTAGAAGAATCAACGATTTCAAATATAAAAGACCTAAAACTCAATCGGGACATTAGAATAATAATCCACCATAATTGGGAAAGTCATTTTATTCCCGCTCTTCATAGTGTAAAGTATGGTTGGGTAATTATTTTAGTTCAAACTAAAGAAGCAAAGTGGTTGAAACAAAAATGAAAACAATTTAGATAGTCATGTTAATCCACTCGCATAAAAATATATTTTAAAGCGAGGTTGAAAAATAAAATCCAAACAAGTCATCAAAATTTCTTTTCATTCATAATTCCAATCAAAGTCAAACAATTCAATCAAATTAATTTAATAATTTTAACATTCCAAAATTAGGAAAATTTTGGGATGTTACAGACTACCACCCTTAAAAGGAATCTCGTCCTCGAGATTCGAGAAGGCTAGAAAGAAAGAAAGGGTATGGGACAGACTGGGTTGCTACCACCCTTAAAAGGAGTCTTCCTTGGTGTTGCAAAAATTCTATGGTTTCACCATGTACCCTCGTCCTTTTGACTTCTTCCAAGCTCCTATATTTAGAATGTCTCGATGTCATTGTCTTGTCTTACACATGGATGAAGAGGTGAGGTTATCTTGGTACCAACTCAATGTGATGATTGCGTCTTGTTGGACTTCAAAGGCTTGCTTCTTAGGACACCATGTCGAGTGCCCTTCTTCGGGATTTACTTAAGATAGAAGATCATTTTCTTCGTGTCCGTTGTTTGTAGTCCTTCACCATGTTTTAGACGTTCTTCTGGTCTTCAAGTCATATCCACCTCATGAATCCATTGTCTCGGGGTTTAAGATAGGGGAGAATAGACTATAGAAAGAAAAGAGAGAGAGATATTGGTACCCCCTAGAAACAACTTTATTTTAAAAAAATTGTTGTTGTAAAAATAACAATAAAAATGACAACACAAGTCATCGCACCTAACGTTGTAGCGGAGTCTATCTAGGTTTGGTTCCTAATAGGAACTTGAAATCTTCATAGTCTTCATAGTCGAGAAGTGTCTTTGTATTCTTTTAGTCTTCTGAATCTTCATAGTACTTCAAGGTCTTCGGAGTATTGAGTAGACTATCATTGAAGCTTCATTGGCGGGAACATCGTAGGTCCGACTTGGTGTAAGATATCATCTTGAGAAGTCTCTTGAAGTGGGTATGGATCAACTATTAATTTTGAAAAGAGAAGGGATTAGAAAATTTTCACTCTCAAGATATAAGATGAGTAGTACTAGAGTTTTTCACAAATTACTTAGAAATTATTAGTCCTAAGGCTTTCCATGGCTAAGGTCACGTCCTACAGTCAGCATGTGCTCTGATACCATCTGTAACGACCCCGGATCTGGTAGGATCCAAAGTCCCTGTGATTAAACATGCTAGTCCCTGGATCATTAGCTAGCACTCACAGTCGATGAATAATCATGTAAAACACAAGTCTTTATTACACGATTCGAATAATCCAGAGTACAAATAATTACAACTTGCATAGCCAAAGGCTAGCTCAATACAACGGAAAACGAAATAACATCTTGGAGTCCCATCAATGCCACAGGCTCGTTGAGTGTAGACTCGCGACCTACGCATTCTCACAAGTCGTCGAATAACCTGCAACATGAAAGGTTGCAGCCACGAGAGTGGTCAATACTTTGAATGTATGGCAAATTACACCAAGAAGAGGAAAATTTGGCTACATCTACATGCAAGGCAGACAAGAGGAGGCTTGAGTTTTATTTGCGTAAAGCCAATTTTTACTTAAGAAGTAGAGACAAATTCTTTTATCCTACTTTGCAAAACTTTGATAAAGTAATATTGGCCGAGTGGAACACATGGATATTACACACCAAGTGTCCAAATCAACCTAACACTTGGATATGACACACCAAGTCCCAAACACTTGGATATTACACACCAAGTCCCGAGCTCTTGGATATTACGCACCAAGGCTCCAAAACCCACCTATGAACGATATTACACACGCCATAGGGTTTTGAAAACTCCTTTGAAAAGAGAGAGGAAATCATTCAGAGGCTCCATCCTTCAGATGCTCAAATTGTCCCGTTACCGTGGACACGGCTGATCGATCAGGTTAACACTCTCGAGAGGTTGCGCTCTTTACCCACAATTCACAACCAAGCCTTTTTGCCAAAATTCTTCATCTTCATTAAGGCTAGGACGAGGTCACGACGAAACTTTTCCTTAGTAGCCCCTCCACCTTCCGGATCCGCCCGTGCCCAAAATTCCTCCCAATGGCGGTACCCAGGCGAGGTTTCCCACTAAGTACTTAGCCAAGACAGAGCCCATATTGTATTGTGGTTGCACTGGAAGCTTCTGACATCTGGAACATGGCAGACTTCTTTGATCCTGGGCGGCAGTCCTCCACCAATCTCCACACTCGTTGTCCCGTCAAAACCATTCCGCCCAGAAGAAAACTTAATTTTATTTTGAAGGAGGATTTTGGGATAAAAGTTGCGCTCATAAACAGAGCTCAAGTACTTAGAAAATTTTCTTGTTTCGAACCCCTTTTGATATTTACGTAGCATAAGCATGGCACTTAGAAAAATTTAGGGATTCCTATGGCCATCATATCAAGTGGAAATATTTCTATGTAATATTTCTACTCATGGCAATCTACAAAATAGCACGCGAACTTGTAAAATATTTACCAAGAAATCTACCAAAACATCCTACACATGCATACTATTCATTTGAAGGAAAAAGACATGCATAGAAAACTTGGGACAAAAATTTGAACAAAGATGTAACTTGCCTTAGTAAAATTTGATGATGATTTCTTCTTCGTGAACTTTCTCTCGCACTCCGAATAAATCTAGCGCATAGAAAAATTACACGCAATAAACAATCATTGCAAATAAAGAGCCAAATAAAACACATAATCATATAAAACAAAGAAAATGCAAAATAATTTTAAGTTATATATTTATTTCGTGCTACAGTAACTAATGTTTGTTAAAATATTAGATATGTTCAAAAGGATCAATTTGCAAAAGGAATTAATTTAGTAGGATTTATATAACTTCGAATATGTTCAAATTAAGGTTAAAACTTCCAAAATTCAACCATGCAGATTAATTATTCATAAATTCGAAATTACAATGTCATGTTGTAGATATTAAAATTATAAAACTAACGCAAAAAGAATCGATCCGAACGGAGTTAAGGTTATTTAGTTATGATTTTTTCAAAGATTTAACGTTTTCGCGATTTACAACTCGTCGCGGCGAACGTGCTCCGTTGGATCCTGATCTGACGACGATCGCTGCTCCTATCTCGGAATTCTTCAGTTGATCTTCAGCGTGGCTACGACTCCGTCGTTTCGCGATCGGTTCCCCCAAAAGGATTTGAGAAAAAGGTAGATACTAAGTATTTATCCGGAACGAAACGAAAATCTAACGATAGCTTAAACGAGATTGATTTTAGATTTTAAACTTGCAAATTCGATAAAATCTATAATTAGAAAAACTAGTACCATTAGATAGATCCTTTAATTACGAATTCAACGCAAAAACTAAAATCTAAAACGAACCTCTAGATCTAAAGTTGTAATTTTTCAAAGATTTGAGTGAGCTAGCACAAACTAATCGATCGATCACACCCTACGCAAAAGAAAACAGAAAAAGAGACGTGGCAGAACATGACAGGCTAGACCGGTTCGATGATTATACAAGAGCCCTAATCTATTTGCCTATCTTTGATCGTACTGACTATTAGATGGAGCCATAGCAGCTTACCAGCAGCAGCCGGTGGTTGACGACGGGGTAGACGGTGGTGCTGGCTCGCTCCTTCTCCGGATGCGGCGAAGACTGTCCAGTTCAGCTCTGCACCGCGCCGGCGTAGACACCAGCATACGCGTACGTCCTTGGTCTGCGTCTTCCTGCTATCTGGTTGGAGGCGGGCAGTCTAATCCCCGGCGGGCTTGTATGCGCATGTTTACGGCCCTGCGTGTGCGAGAAAAGTATAGTGAAGCGACGCAATCAAAGCGAGGGGGAGATTAGAGGGCAAAGAAAGGCAGGGACGTTTGGAATCGGGTGGAACATCGAGCTCCGAAGCTTCTGCAATGGCGGCAGCGGCGAGATCAATCTGCGGCAGCCTTACGGCGTAAGGCTACGATTTTGAAGAGTAATAGGTGTGCCGCGGCGTGTGGTATTTATAAAGGATTTTTCGTGGCCGAGGGGTCAAGGAACCGTACGAATCGAAGAGATTTTCGCGGAGACGTTCGAGTTGGGGACGAACTCGTGTTCGTCCAGGTTTCTATCCAGGGGAGGAAGATGACTGGTGGGGTCAGAGCTGTCAGCGTTGCAGAAAAAAAAACAGAGAGGAGAGGTGGGCTGCCACGGGGTGCTGCAAGCTGGCCGGTCTGGTGCAGCGGCCGTCGTGTGCATGCAGGTGCCCGCCTGTTGCTTCACGTCCAGGTAAGTTACCTTTTGTTTTGTTTCTTTTTTTTTTCCTTATTCTATATTTCTTCAAACTCAACCAAGTTTGTAAAAAAAAAAAAAAAAAAATAGTGGCATTGAACCTAGTGGACACTGTTCCAGCCTGAAACATATTTTTCAAACATAATTTCATGCCTTTTAGCCATTAGAGCTATTTAGACAGTATTTTAAAATATAGATTTTTTTGCGTTTAATTAAACCTATCGATCAATCAATTCAATTCAGGCAATCTCCGTAAAAACACAAAAGCAATATGTTTACTTTTAGAACATTAAAAAAAACCATTTTACTATCCAAATAAAAATGAAGAAGTCATATTATCTTCTCTCCTAAATAGGCGGTAGAAACATTTAGAAGAATCAACGATTTCAAATATAAAAGACCTAAAACTCAATCGGGACATTAGAATAATAATCCACCATAATTGGGAAAGTCATTTTATTCCCGCTCTTCATAGTGTAAAGTATGGTTGGGTAATTATTTTAGTTCAAACTAAAGAAGCAAAGTGGTTGAAACAAAAATGAAAACAATTTAGATAGTCATGTTAATCCACTCGCATAAAAAATATATTTTAAAGCAATGTTGAAAAATAAAAATTCAAACAAGTCATCAAAATTTCTTTTCATTCATAATTCCAATCAAAGTCAAACAATTCAATCAAATTAATTTAATAATTTTAACATTCCAAAATTAGGAAAATTTTGGGATGTTACATTCTCCATCGATGGGGCGTGCCGAGGATACCTCCCCCAAGCATTTGGCTCACATCTCCGAGCTTGCCGGTCGTAGCGGCGCCCTATACCGCCGCAATCCGGCATCTCCTGTGTAGCGGGGATCCTTCCGCGCGCACGGTGGTGAGGCAGGAACCTAAAGGGTGGTGAGGCCCTGTTATCACCAGAATTTAACCAAGTCTGGAGATGGGCCGTGATTAAATGGGCTTAGAGGATATGCACGGAAGATATTCCTGAATCGGCCTTGTACAAGAAGTTTGGGCTAGTCTGCCCATGTATCTGTAAATTATAGTAGGTTACTTGTCGGTTAGAATTAAGAGATAGAGTTTAGCTCGTACACGGTTTGGTTTATTCCCAAGTTAGAAAGTCTACAGACTATAAATATGTATCTAGGGTTATTAAGAAAGGAGGACGATCACGTTCACAACAAATCAATCTAGGCGCATCGCCACCCCTTGTTTCGAGGGTTTCTCCCGGTAAGCAACATGCTGCCTAGATCGCATCTTGCGATCTAGGCGAGATCGGCTTATTCGTTGTTGGTGTTGCTCGTGCTGAAGCCTTTTTGATGGCGAGCAACACCCTTATCTTAGGTGTTTTGGGGATGACGTCGATGCTTTCACGATGTACTTGTTTAGCTACGCTGCCCCTCGATACCTAGCTGCCCTTACACCTATTTTAGGTGTGAGGGCAGTATCTTGCTTGTTTTTTATTTAGTAGATCTAATCAATTATAGTCGTTCTTTGTTCTTCAAGGATTAGTTTGATATCTGCATGGTTAGGCCTTACAAACGGGTTGAACGATCCGGGAGTGCGTAAGGTGTGGTTTATTAATCCCTAAAGAGATTGTTCCGGGAATCAACTTCATGTTGTTTTTTAGGCCTCGTTAGGGCTGGTTTTCCATCATCTTACGTATCTGCTAGGCTCAATCACGAGTAGGATGTTCCGGTTATGCGGTGAAAACCCTAGACTATCGTAGATTAGTTTAGCTTGATATTGATTAAGCATGATCCCCATGTCATTATAAATCTAACGTGAACCATGGGGCAATCGGCTCTTTGAGCCGATCCACAGAACAAATTAAGAGCCGATCGGGGCTCGTATTTAATGTTTACGTGTTTGTCATGCAGGAACTAGTCGAAGCAATCCATCACCTTCCCGACCAGGTATAGGTCAGGTGGCACGCCCTCGCAAACACCAGGACGTGTGCCAGAAGGCATTGCGGGCCGTCGCCCGAGGGACCAGGGTCCACCGCAGTCCTGGGAGCCTCCCGGCTCTACGGTGTTGCCCGTCGCTACTTGCCGATGGGTTTTTGACAGCAACACATTCTGGCACGCCCGGTGGGACCTTCTACAGCCACTACGTCAACATCTGCAGCAACCATGTCAAAAGCTGCGGATGAGGTGGTGGGCGAACCAGTCACGTACGCAGATCTGCCGGAGGAACACAAGAAGAAGTACGATGAGATGAAAGCCATCTTGGAAGCCGATCTCATCGGCTCTTTCATGAAGACCCGTTCACATGGCATTAGATGAAAAGGGTTCTCCCCTGAAGGTGCTCTCGATGAAGTAGACCTCTCTACCTCTTCAGAGGAACGCACCAGAGCTCTACGCCAGGAGATTAATTACATGGTGGCTCATTCTCTACACTGCCATTCTGAGAGCTTGGTGAACGCTTTCGAGCGCGTTGCGGTCCGAGTGGTGCAAGAGATCATGAAGCATCAGTACTCTCCATCGGGACCTACCCTAGGGACTCACCAGGGAGAAATACCGCTCCAGATTAGACCGCCGCTGCCATTCGCTCTTGCAGCGCCAGAGCCGCCGGGTTCACCGGCGTACGTTGTCTACAAGGTTGGAGGCGATCCTAGCGATTGCCAATTCCTATACGAGCCGCCTAAGGAGATCCCACATGGATATGTGTGCACATACGTGCCGGACTACAATGCCTTGGCGCGCACGAGCCAGATTGCACCAACAGGGATTTCTGGAGCAGATGCTGACAAACAAGCATGGTTAGCTAAATATGCTACCGGAACGAGTCATGAGAGCTCGGTCCCTACAGCTAATACCATGGAACAAATCAGCACCATCTTGAGAGACCGAGCTCAACATCTTGCCGAAGAGGAAAACAATCGGCTATTCCAAGCCGTACCCCGACGAGTACGATCTGATCCCGCTGCCACCCAAATATCGGCTCCCTGAATTCTCAAAATTCAATGGAGCAGAAGGGTCTAGCTCAATAGAGCATGTAAGCCGATATTTGGCACAGCTGGGCATGATTTCAGCGTCAGACCCGTTGCGTGTGAGGTTTTTCGCACAATCTCTCACGGGATCAGCCTTTGGATGGTACACCTCGTTACCACCAAACTCAGTCCGGACGTGGAAGCAACTGGAGGAGCAGTTTCACGTGCAATATCACTCAGAAGCCACCGAGGCCGGCATTGCCGATCTAACGCAGGTGCGGCAGAAGCGGGGAGAAACAGTGTCTGAATACATCCAACGTTTCAGGATCGTCGAGAACCGATGTTATTCGGTTCGTTTATCTGAGAAAGAAGCAATCGAACTGGCAGCATTGGGCCTCGCAACGCCGATCAAGGATCTGGCTTTCCAAGCAGAGTACAGTTCACTGTCGCACATGGTACAGAAACTCACATTGTATGAGCAGCGGCACCCTGAATTGTACCAAGACAAGTTCAAGCGTCCGGTAGGCCTGGTCGAGATGGAAGGAGCTGAAGATCCTGCACCAAACCTGGAGGTAGCTGTAGCCGAATGGGCTCGGGGGGCAAATCCCGTGTCCTGCAAATGGGTAAAACCGCAAGGGCCTGCAAAAGGGTTTGACTTCGATTTGAGCAAAGCTGAGCAGATTTTCGATCTATTGCTTAAGGAAAAACAGTTGAAGTTGCCCGAAGGCCATAAAATCCCTACAGCACAAGAAATGAACGGGAGGCCGTACTGCAAATGGCATCACTCGTTCACCCATACCACCAATGACTGCAAGGGGTTTCGTCAGCAGATCCAAAAGGGGATAGAACAAGGCCGACTGATCTTTAGCCGGCTTGCCATGAAAGTGGACACACATCCGTTTCCGGCGTCAACATGGTGGAACCCGATCACTCCGCGAGGCGTCGACTAGATTTCTCGTTCGATGTTAACATGGCAGGGCCTGTACGCCACCATGGCAAGGATAAAGAAGAAAGCAGTCACTCCCGCGGCAAGGAAAAGGAGGAGGCCGATCCACGAGATCGGCCCCGACGTGATGACAGACGGTACCTCACCGAGGAACAAGTGAGAAGCGTGCGATATAAAAAAACCACTCTCCAGGCATCTCCTTAACAAATATGAGTATCAGTATGACCGACGTCGGCAGTACGACAGAGATGACGAGGAATATCATCGGTCCGACGTAGACGAGGGAAGACGTCGTCGGTATGATAGAAACAACGAAGGACATGAACATCGCGCTAAGGGGAGGTCAAGGGAGCGGGAAGACATGGATAGACACTGGGACTGTCCCTTCTTTAAACACTGCTGGGATTCAGGAATGAGCCGATTGCCTACAATCGACAACTGCCCGGAGTGTAGACGCCGGAGGAAGGATGCGGGGAAGTTTCAGTTTTCAAGCGTCTAGGGCCTCTCCCACCACGGAACAAACGAGCCGAGTCATCTCAAGATGAAGACTTTGAGGAGTCGAAGATGAAGAAGAAGATAGGTACCACCGGCCAAGATGGTGCCCCGATGGACTCGAGCCACTCCCAAAAGCGTAGGGTTCAGCGGCTACGTAGCTTGGAGCAAGCCGAAGCGCGATACTTGCACACGTTGAGGAAAGCGCGGCCCGATCCGGCCGTGAAAATTCAGCAGACTTTGGACGAAGAGAGTCGTCCACCAAAGAAAGTTTGGCGTCCCAAGCAAGAAAAAGCTGATGTGAGTACATCGGCTGGCACAAACATGGTGTTCATCCTTCCATCAGAGTTTCGTGCCCCATGAATTGAAGAAGTGCCGATAGCACAGTTTGACTGCGGTCCATGGCCAGTCATCTTTGAAAAGCCACAAGAGAAGGGCTACAAACACATGAAGGCCCTGTACCTAAAAGGTTATATCAATGGGCAGCCCGTCGGCAGGATGTTGGTTGACATGGGGGCGGCAGTCAATATAATGCCATATTCCATGCTACGGCGTTTGGGACGCTCCAGTGCAGATCTGATCAAGACCAACGTCACACTAAACGACTTCAACGGCCAAGCATCAGGGACACAAGGTGTCCTGAACATGGATCTAACCGTAGGCCGAAAGACTCATATTTTATCTCGACCACTAGGAGGGACATTTTCCTAGTTATGATTAGCAACAATAGGTACAAAGGGTAAAGGCATATGTCATCAAAATGTGCATCCCCACTACATGAAGGAGAGTCTTTTGGTAAAAGAAGGATGCCACTACTAAGCCAAGAGCCAGCATTAGGATGCAATGAAGCAAAGGGAAAACAGTCTCATCAACTGTCCTGCTAGGAAGGGATTGGATTCACGCCAACTGCTGCATTCCATCCACAATGCACCAATGCCTGATACAATGGGATGAAGACGACGTGGAAGTCGTGCATGCAGATGACTCGATCGAGGTCTCAATAGCCGGCATGAACATTTGGGACTCGGAAGACCAAGAGCCGCTCTCGGGAATCAGTTTGGACGGTTGCGATCGCATCGAGGTGACAAAAAACGGGGTGAGGCTGGTCTTATCCACCGGCCTGATAGAGTAGCAAGAGCAACATCCATCGACATACGTGGCAAGGCCGATCCCTGCGATCGGCCCCAAAAAATAAAAAGCAAGGATCTCACTTCAAACATGTCACGTAGTCGTGGTAGGAAGACTCCCTCCTATAAGGGAGCACATACAAGTTGTAAACCTTCATTGAGCAATTCAATCAACATGGAGGCCGATTCCAGCAATCGGCCAAAATTATACTCGCCATACGTTCTGCCTGTGTTCAACGTCGATCTAACAGGCGACGGAAAGCTAGGGTATGGGTTTGCGTCAGCTGATGAGCTAGAAGAGATCGACATTGGTCATGGGGACAAGCCACGACCAAAATTCATCAGCAAGAGCCGATATCTTTAATCACTTGAAGGATTCGGCTCGGGGGGCACCTAATATAGGATAACAGACGGAAATATAGAGCCGATGCACGAAATCGGCCAGTAAAAAAAAATATATAGGATACAAGTATAGCCGATGCACTGATATCGACTTTAGAACTAAAGAAAGCCGATGCATAGCCATCGACTCTAGAGGTACAAGCTCAATAATGCAGTTTTCAGATTACACAGGGAGGCTCTACTGAAGGAATGTCTCAAGGCATGGAGGGCGTCAGCACGAACACGATCCACCTCGGCGATTTCGGCCTCATCATCTTCATCCTTGTCTGCCACCAGCTGCTTGTTCAGGGCACGTATCTCGGCCAGATCGGTTTTCAGTTCAGCTTTAAGGCCTTCTGCTTCCTCAAGGGAGTGGGCGATAAGATCTTCCTTAGCTTCGATGAGCTGTTTGGTTGCCCGGACCTTCTCTTCAAGGGCCTCCAACTCTTTGCGCAAGGTCGCCAGTTCAGCAGTACTGACAGAGGTGTCAGTTTTGGCGTCCAAAGCTGCCTTTTTCTCATTAAGCCGTTGGCATTTGTCTGCAATATCGGCTTTCAACGGAAGCTGGGCGTGGCGCAGGTCGATTCTCTGACGAGCCAGTTTCACCCTTGACCCGTAGGCGGACAGCAGTCACAACCGGCCGTAGTTTCACCCGCAGCGTCACCGGGAGATGAGGCTGGATGTCTTCCGTAACGCTCTTCACCGCCTCGGAGTCTTCAACCAATGTCTCAATGGAGGAGGAGAGCGAGGCCTTGAGATGCCGGAGTTGACCATGTGTAGCGCCGGGTCCCGCTCTTCGCTTGCTTTAGCAATGAGCCGGTTCGATGGATTCAGTGGTCAAATGTTAGCAAGCTTGAGAGGTCATAACCCCGACAAACAACAAGAAAAACGTCAGGAGACAAGCAAAGGAGGAGGGTAGAGCTAAGGGAAAGGATTGTACCTCTCCTAAGACCGGAGGAACGAACCGATGAAGAGGTGATCGGCTCTTGTGTTTCGCCGTGGGCTTGGCCAAGTTGGCCACCTTGTCGCCTACACTTTTAGAAGTTGCTAGGTCCAGGGTGGCGGATGGCATTGGTACCTCCTCAACTTCCCCACCGGAGGTGTCATCGATCCGCAAAGGGAATGGTTAGCCGATAAGAACAACGAATGGGTTAGCATGAAATATGAGCCAAGGAGAGTATGGAGGGGATTACGTTTGAAATCTCCCGGATTGATGAAGAGGCTTGCGGTTCCTTGCGAGCTCTCTTGATGCATCGGCTCTTTGTGCGTAGACCGCCCTGCCCCGCTTTGATGGGAGTTTGGGAGACAAGCAGTTCGGGGGCTGACCTTTTCTTGGAAGCCGACGGTGGCAAGTCTAGCCGGCTCGCGTGGTGGTTTTCCCGAGTTGCCCGAGCTCGAGTCCCTTCGACCGGATCGTGTGTCCTCACTGGAGTTTTCTTCAAGTGGAGGTCCGTAAAAGAAATACAAGCATGCTCTGCGAAGCCTAGAAGGATAAATGAAATCAGCCAAAGCATGGATCAACTTACGTGCAAACTTTCTTGAGCCTGGAGTAGGGCTTTGGCGCTTCGAGTCTTCCCGGCAGCTACCTTCCTCATCGCTGTTCTCGCCTTGACCGAGGCTCTGGGGCAGCTGGCCTAGAAGATACTCTGCTTTTGGAAGCCGATTTTGGTGTCATCGGCTGGCTCTGCATCACAACCTTTTTCAAAGATGGCGAGTTTTTGCAGAAGAGGACCACCGGAGCTGGTGGGAGGAATCTGAAAGGGGAGCCATCATCATCTACAGGATCTGGACCGTCTTGTTGCTGCAAGGAGACAGAACAAGGTTATAGAAGGAAATCATTATAAGCCACTTCAAAATTATTTGTGAGAAGTGGTACCTGTTCTGCGCAGGATGTCATATTCAACATCAAGTTGTTTCAGCAATGGTCCCGTAGCTCTCCCGAAGGCGTGAGTCTTCCACATTGACCACCAAGTCTCAAAACCATCGGTTGATGAGGTGAAAGAGAGGTTGTGAGGAATTGGGATGGCTAGAGCGTCAAAGAAGGAATAACACCTCTGACTGGTGAGGACATCAGGTAGCTCAGCTCTGCTATCTATCAGGTGGTGCGAGAAGAAATGGGGAGATACTCGTCCAAGACCAAGTTGTCGGGCTGCTACGACCGGCTGATAAGACTCATAACCAGGTTTGATGATCCTGTTTGAGGTGCTCATGCCAACTGGAAGGAAGCAGGGACGGATCATGATGGAATACAATTGCCGAGTGTTGGCGTCATCGGCAAAGCTATCTAGCCTAAAGGATACTGGATTTTCAAAATTTTCAGACTCCGTATAAGGAAAGAAGAGAGGATTGTCCAGGCCTTGGTAGAAAGTTCTGAACCACTCGATGCTCCCTTGAAGGTCGGCTTTGCTGCCCGGAAGGCTATATAGAGCTTGGCCGTAGCTAGTGCATCGGATCCGCCTCCCATTAGTATCCGGGAAGGTGCAAGTAGCCAAAGGTGGAAAGTTTGGGGTCTGGTTTTGGAAGTACAGATCGAGCCCATAGCTGAATAAACCACCGGGGACCTCCGGTTTTGACTCGTCTTTTGGGAGAACAGCTTAACGGACATTAGCTGGAGATATCTATAGACCTCTCCAAGAAACAGTTTGCCAATGCCAAGCTGAGTGCCTTTGGCAAGTTCATAGGCCAGGGAAAGGTAATTCTTGGTCGGAGCAAGTGAAGGACCACAGAATATGAAGTGTTCCAACCAGAAATTCGGGAAGGCCGTGTGTTCTTTCTCCGTTACTGTGGCCTTTGTTTTTCATGTGGCGCCGAAGGTAAGCACCCCGGCTTGTGCACTCTGTTTTGGAAGAAAGCGTGAAAGGGACCTTTGGCAGCCTAAAGGCGAGATGGGCTTGGGGATGCAATGTCTAAACCAGGTGATCATGGCCACATCTAGTAAGGTTGGTGTCATGGGGCCATGACCAAACATGAAGCAATTCAAAGCATCGGACCAAAAATAGCCGATGGTTTTCGAAGGTTTTCATGTTTCTCAAGGGGAGACAAGTGATAAAGCTAAAGCATCGGCTATTCTCGCGGTTTCCCAGTGTGGCTTGGTGAGTTTTGGAGATTCTATTGTACCATGAAACCCAATCTTCAGGAGGATTAGGCCAGGCTCGTAAGCAGTCGGCCCAAGAAGTCAGATCTAGATTTTGGTTCACGAAGGGAATTCTGTTGGCCTCGCATGAAATCAAATGGACAGGACTCTCGGTAGAACGAGGGCCAAGGCAGAGAGAATTTGGAAGAGAAGGATGTGGCAGTAGAATGTCTGATACCTAGAAATTAATGACGGGACGAAGCATTAATTCAGATGTTTGTTGTTAATTTTAGCACTATGTTCGGACAGCGAGGAGCGGTTGAGGATTACCTTCAGGCCGGAGACCGTAGCGTTGGCGTTGGATGATTCCGCCATTGGATTCGGCTCGCGGAGTTGAGCCGGCGCGATTGAGATCTCGAGGTTCGCGTGGCCGTGAGTTAGATCCGTTCGAGCGGCGATTTGGGGATCTCGAGTGTTGCTCTTTCAGATGAGTTGCAGGTTACCGTTTGAATAGGCAACTGAGTTGGCCTTACTCGCGTTTTATGACAAAGGCCGATGCGCTGCCATCGGCTCTTGGTGCGTTGACTTGCTTTGACAATCGGCAAAATTGATAAGAAAGCAAAATCGGCTTAGAAATATTTTCTTCATTAACAAAGGGGCTTTACAGAGAAGAGCCGATTGTTCAAGGAAGGAAGAAAAAAAGCCGATTACTACTACTACTAGTCCTATACTAGTAGTCCCTAATCTAGGGGCCGTTGCTGCCCTCGTCGTCGTCGTCGCTACCGCCGGCGCTGCTGCTGGCGGGCTCCTCGTCGCTGCTCCCGTAGCCCTCTACGGGAGCTTCTTCCTCGTCGTCGTCGTCGTCGTCGTCGTCGTCCGACCCGGCGCGGAAGCGCTTCGCCGGCGGGTATTCGTCGGAGGAATCGTCCTCCTCCTCTTCTTCCTCCTCGTCGGAGGAGGTGAAGTCGTCCCACGAGAAGCGGTCGTCCTCGCTCCCCGCCTCCAGCTCCCCGTCGACGAGGAACTGGAAGTCATCTTCTCCGTCGGTCAAGGACTTGTCGTCCTCGGACCAGACGGAGGAATCGTGGGACTCGATGTCCCACTTCTCCGGGGCGCGGAGGTCGTACGCCGCCAGCGAGTCCCACTCCGGCGTGGGCTCACGGGAGGGAGAAGATAAGTAGGAGAGACCTGATGAGGCAGAGGAGGAGGAGGAGGAAGACATGGCTACAGAGGAAGGGTTTTTTTTGCCGACGGCTAGTACGGAGCAAGAGGATGAAGAGGCGAACTGCTCGGCGCGGTTAAATAAAGGGATATGGGGGAGAGTTAATGTTACAGCGATTTCCGAGGAAGTGGTGCCAAAGAACTATCAAATCGTGCAGAGAAGTTGAGAAGGCAAGACATCATGATGAAGGATACTGCGACGGTTCTGCTCTGCCACGACGTGACCCTACGAAGAAAAAACGGAGTGGTTTTGAAATTATCATTGCCAAAACCAGGGGGCATGTGTTATCACCAGAATTTAACCAAGTCTGGAGATGGGCCGTGATTAAATGGGCTTAGAGGATATGCACGGAAGATATTCCCGAATCGGCCTTTTACAAGAAGTTTGGGCTAGTCTGCCCGTGTATCTGTAAATTATAGTAGGTTACGTGTCGGTTAGAATTAAGAGATAGAGTTTAGCTCGTACACGGTTGGGTTTATTCCCAAGTTAGAAAGTCTACAGACTATAAATATGTATCTAGGGTTATTGAGAAAGGAGGACGATCACGTTCACAACAAATCAATCTAGGCGCATCGCCAACCCTTGTTTCGAGGGTTTCTCCCGGGTAAGCAACATGCTGCCTAGATCGCATCTTGCGATCTAGGCAGATATCGCTTATTCATTGTTGGTGTTGCTCGTGCCGAAGCCTTTTTGATGGCGAGCAACACCCTTATCTTAGGTGTTTTGGGGCTGACGTCGATGCTTTCACGATGTACTTGTTTAGCTACGCTGCCCCTCGATACCTAGCTGCCCTTACACCTATTTTAGGTGTGAGGGCAGCATCTTGCTTGTTCTTTATTTAGTAGATCTAATCTGTTATAGTCGTTCCTTGTTCTTCAAGGATTAGTTTGATATCTGCATGGTTAGGCCTTACAAACGGGTTGAACGATCCGGGAGTGCGTAAGGTGTGGTTTATTAAGCCCTAAAGGGATCGTTCCGGGAATCAACTTCATGTTGTTTTTTAGGCCTCGTTAGGGCTGGTTTTCCATCATCTTACGTATCTGCTAGGCTCAATCACGAGTAGGATGTTCCGGTTATGCGGTGAAAACCCTAGACTATCGTAGATTAGTTTAGCTTGATATTGATTAAGCATGATCCCCATGTCATTATAAATCTAACGTGAACCATGAGGCAATCGGCTCTTTGAGCCGATCCACGAACAAATTAAGAGCCGATCGGGGCTCGTATTTAATGTTTACGTGTTTGCCATGCAGAAACTAGTCGAAGCA
The DNA here is from genome assembly GCF_022539505.1 of Lolium rigidum. Taxonomy (NCBI): domain Eukaryota; kingdom Viridiplantae; phylum Streptophyta; class Magnoliopsida; order Poales; family Poaceae; genus Lolium; species Lolium rigidum. Next base: position 266,248,935 of record NC_061514.1, read on the forward strand.
ATCCATCACCTTCCCGACCGAGGTATAGGTCGGGTGGCACGCCCTCGCAAACACCGGGACGTGTGCCAGAAGGCATTGCGGGCCGTCGCCCGAGGGACCAGGGTCCACCGCAGTCCTGGGAGCCTCCCGGCTCTACGGTGTTGCCCGTCGCTACTCTCCGGTGGGTTTTTGACAGCAACAGGCCCGCCGTGCATGGTCCACCTCTAGCGCCACACATGCAACTCCCGTCGGCACCCCCCTCGGACAACTCCTCCAACTCCAACATTGACGCCGGTGCTCAACGAAACGGCAGTGATGGTGAACCAAACTACGGGGTTTCCCGAGAAACGCAAAGCCTGGGCAGGAGGCTGAGGCTGTGCTACCATCGCCGGCTTCCCGGAAGCCGATACAAGGAGGGCGGTTGTCCTCTCTTTATCCGGCCAGATGCTTACGCGTCAAACGAGTCATCACGATGTCACTGCGACAAGACCGAAGAGGTCCTTACCCCGCCTTCATTGGTCATATCCCTCGCAATCAGATACGGGGAAGGAGCCCCCATACCGGAAGCATCACCATTATGGCAGCGTGACTAAGACATGACATCCAGAGCACAACCAACCCGCCAAGTGGTGGGTCGTGGTACCTAGGCATGTGGGTCTCGGTACGACAATGGTGTGGCCTCCTCTCGTTCACGAGTGAGGCCACCCCACGTAATATAAATAGGTCCTTCTACCACAAGGGGAGACCAACCCGAGAGGACCTAACAAACCAAGACCAACCCAGCACAAGCAATCCCACATTACAAACCCTAGGAGCCGAAGCTGCACAAGCTCGAGTCCCTTCATCTCTCGCACTCACAGATAAAGAGGCGTGAAGATCTTTTTTTCACATTTCATAGCCTTGTTCTTACCCTGAATGAAAGAACATGCATCAGCCAACTTTCCACAGGAAGCCGCCACCCCCTCGCAGCTCACCAACACCTCAAACATCAATACAAACCACCACCACCACTAGGAAGTCGGGTTGTTACTGACGATCTGGATCTTCTCGGGGCGCGTACATGTATATCTTGTGTGTGCATGAGCTTGTTACCCAGTGAATCGTGGTCACAAGTCCCCACATACATACAAATTTACGACTGGGAATAGAAACCCTGATAGGGAGCGCCGCTCACTACCATCGTCTCCGACACGAGGGACCGTGCCGGCGCGACGATGCCGAGGAGGAGGCCCGGAAAGCCTTCATTGCGTCTGAGATGTGGCGCCATAGTCGACGATGACTCCGACGACTCAGAGTTTGACTCCAACGACTCAGAGTGAGGCCACTTGCGACCCCACAATGACCCCCCAAGTCCCGATGATGTATCCTAGGCTAGCTAATGTTAGGTTAGGAACTAGTTATAAGACCTCGTTTCCATTTTGGGTGTATTAATATGTAAAATTTTATGGATGGACAATCATTGACTAGTTTAAATCTGGCTAGAATGTTTTTCTTTCTTTCTAATTTTATAGTTCGTATTTGCAAAACCTGATTTGCTGGAGCAAATCTCGAACCGCAAACGTTGTTTGTAGTTTACCACAAAGAATTTATCCCCATTTGAGGGTATGCTAGAGATGCCCTCCACATTAGCTAGCCAACAGTGTCACACACCACTACTGTTTCAGGCTCTGTCCAAAATTACATATCGTAGTCTGGGCGATAGCCTTCACCGGTACTATTGCCTTAGCTTTCAAAAGGGACATGTATGTTGTAAAATAGAAGTAATACTTCTTGTATTCACTAATATAAGATGTTTGAATTATTTTTGTAGATTTATCTATTTTCTATGATATATATTTTAGTCTACTTTAGTACGTGGATTTACTCTTTATAGTATGTACCTAGTTTACTTTACAATATCTAAAACAAGAAACTCAATTCAGTTTCCGGATGCATATGTTTCCTCTACCATCTAAAACATCTTATATTTATAAATAGAGCGAGTATTTGACAGTAAGCAATTTTCTCTTCCGATATGTACTAACCACACTGACCGCAGGGTCACATCTCTTCTTTTTGACGAAAACTGCAGGAATCACTTCATCTAGAACTTTCCACGTTGTATTTTTCTAGCGCTTGGAACTTTCCGCAATGTCAAACGTGAGGACTACCAGCAGACAACAAAGCTTATGTATGTGCCTTGCATTCCACATCGCCGATATGTACTAACACCAAAAGTAACATACTGTACTAGCCAAGAAACAGTTCGTACAGGCAAAATCCAAAGTATTCCAGAATAAACAATGGCTTTATGTGTACCGACGATTTTTTTTTTTTTGGTTATTATAGCATGAAAAAAAATCATAGAGATGAAGCATGCCACATGAAGATGACGGAAGGATAAGGTGATAAGCAACAACATGGCATATTGCCAACTTGGTTCAGATGTGACCTGTCAACATAAGATTTTTTTTGTAGCATTGGTTTTGGAGGTATGTTTGATGCAAAAGAACTAATCTCGAGGAGCATGGACTATGCCTACATTCCTTTTTGAGATTTTTTTGTTGTTGTGTGGGCTACTTCTGCTGGGCATCGCTTCCATAAACTATGAACCAAGCTTCAGACGGACAGACAACGGGATTGAGAAAAGCTCTCGAATGACCGAAATGCAGGGAAAATTGGTATCTGGATCAAGTTATATATGTGGAAAAATCTAGACCGTTAGAGAACCACCTTTGGTATTCATGCCCAAAAATAATGATGAATCTAAGTTTTGGTGCATCGACTTTTATAGACTTTGCTAAAACTGAGGTTTGTATAAATTTTGGAAAAAAAACTCATATATATTGGGTTCTTACCGTGTCATTTTTCGAGAAATAACATAACCACGTGCTAAGTTTTATGAAAATGCGAATGGTATGGTTTAGGTTTCAAAACTTACACTACGGCACGGCACTCTCAATCTATTATTTTGCTAAAATTTAAAAAGGGATTCTGGTGTACCTATGTTTAAAAAACCGCTCATCTATGGAATTGCGAAGTGGTCGGCTGAGACATTGAGAACACTAGGTAGAAATGTGCGGGTTGCAGTGCGCTTGCCTGCTTTGTGGGCAATAGGTATTACCCAATTGTTTTGAAATACAATGAAGTTAGCATATTACGGACGTGCAATATTGGTAGGCAGGAAGTTGCTTTACATCATAAGCAAAAAAAATAAAGATGCTTGTGAGTAAACCTTATATGTTGTTAATATGAGCAAATAATCAACGGCTTCACCATCAGAAGACTCGGTGGCCACCCGTCCGTGCGCTGGCTACCACCGGAGCCAGTACTATAAGACGCTCAGTGTTGCCTAATGTCTGACTCGGTGGCCACCGAAGAATCCGGTGCCATGCCCAGTTTAGTCTGGTGCACCGAATGGTTCGGCTACTCCCCTCCAACCCGGTGTGTGGAACCCGGCTAGTACGCCGGAGCATCCGGCGCCTGATCCGGTCTCGCCGACTTAGCTCCAGAAACGCACATGCAAATTTCCTCCCAAAACAGCTAGTTTTCCCCCTTGCTATAAACCCCTTCTTTTCATATTTTTTAGCTATCTATCTCACTCCATTGCTGAAACACCAAATCTTTAGGATCTCCCATTTTACCCAACCAAATCTAAAATCCTTTGGTAGAAAGCAAGAGAAGGTCCCGATCTACGCTTCCACCAAGGAATATTTCAACCAACTTGAGTTCATCGAGTTTACTTGTGCTCTTAGGTTTGTGGAACCCTAGGCGGTTAGGGTCGCCTGGAGGCATTTGTCTTGTCATTTGCCAATGGAAAGCTTGTGAGGGTTTAGATACTACCTTGTAATCTATCACGAGTGAGTGAGCTATTTCTTCGTGGGATAGGCTCCACAGAAGAAGATGAGCTTTCATGGCGTTTGGGAATTCTTTGTGGGATTCCACACCTCTCCAACGTGATGTACCTTCCTCACAAGGAAGATAACATGAGAATACATCTTCGTCTCATGGTGGCTCCTCGGTTATTCCTGTCTGAGCTCTTTTCATTTACGATATCTTTACTTGTGTTGTTTACTTTTGTGATATCCTTCGTGCTTGAAGTAACTTGTATCATCATCTAGGTTGACTCACCTAGCTTGCATTAGTCTCACTTACTTCTCCGCATAAGCCAAAATTGCAAGAGAAATAAAATAAAATTTGTAGAACATACTCATCCCTCTAGGTTACCATCTATATCCTTTGAGAAGTGGTATGCAATTCTGTTTGACCTAAAAAAAACTAGCTTGATGAATTTCAACATCCATTATTGTTGCTTGGCATTATTGAATAATTAATAATATATGGTTTTTTTTAACCTTGAGCAGTAGGAAAGGCTCCTACTGCTTTTCTTTATTAAAACACACTCAAAGGTGCATGTACAGATTACATGGTTTCTAGAAAATAAATTACAAGGCTTCTATTACAGAACTAATGAATGGAGTACGGTTTCCTTTGTTCTATGAACCAGGAGCTGAAAGTCTGTCTTGAACCTAGATTTTCAAGAGTTCAGGTCAGGAGCAATTCCATTAAAGCACATTTTGTTTCTTTCTTTCCATATACTCCAGGCAGAGGTTATGAAAACTTCCATAAACATAGGCTTCTGCCAATCGTTCTTCGTTTGTGCTATCATGTCGAGATAAACAGTAGATGTTGGCCAAAAGATACCAAGGGCGGCCCAACATCCACCAATGCAAAAGCTAGGAGTCATCTTCCTTTTAGAAGAAGTACATAGGAACACAATAAGTGGGCACCATCTCATTCCCACATTCTTCACTTATATGGAAAACTCTAATTGCCTCCCTTGTGAGTGTTGTTTTGGTTGTAGACATCTTAAGTAGATATGATAAAAAATTATTAACGTATGTGACATGGGTATACCATATTGGGTACTCGACTATGCTATCCCTAGTACGGATCCAGTAAGGAGTTCATAAGGCCCATGAAGTCCAAGAAGAGTCCAAGACTAGAAACTAAATAAAAATAGGCAAGTGTTAGCCATATTGGGTAAACCTACATATTGCATGTAACCAACCCGGGGTTGGACTCTGAGACCTACCCCACTATATAAGGGCTAGGAAGAGCTACCTGGGAGGGATCCAGAACCTTTCTAACACCGCACATCATTGTAAACCCTAATTACAAAACAATATCGACGACTTTTAACTTCCAATCTACTTTTCGTCAGATACCTAGTTTGTGTGACAAGTCCACGAAACCACCAGCGCTCTCTCTTTCCTAAAACCCAAGTTCATATATGTGGGAAGCTTGGGCGCTTGAAGCATGGATTCGATGAATCCTTCACCAAGAAACAACTCGAAGACTTCAGGTAGACAGGTGCGCTTTGGATCGATCAGTTTTCTTCTTCACCCACCCGCCCTTCTCCCGAATTTCGACAACTTTGGGTGGGGGTTGGATCTGGCGACCGGAAGCCTCGACTTCCGCGTCAGCACGCAAGGTACTTTTTGCCTCTAAGATCCAATCTATTCGGGTTCGTCGACAGAAGGATCTGCATCAGCAACAACAACATCGACATCATCCGTAGGCTCCACGAGCGAGGTAAACTCGACTCCGATGGTCAGAAGTAACATCGACTATGCGGTAAGCTTGGGAGACCTCGCCGATCTATTTGACGGTGTCTCATTCAGCTCCAGCAGAGACACATCATCTGCTCGGGTATTCCAGATCACGGACTCTGAGAACGTCATCGACAACGAACGGGACGATGATAGCGTGGTGTGGTGACCCGGCATACCACTGCATGGTGTAGTATGCAAGTCTGATATAACACCAATGAAACACCGTTCCACTAGTATTATATCGCTCGCAGTGGTACAACGAAACATATGCGGGTCCAAGGCATGTCTATAGAATTACATACGTGACTCTATTACATAAGA
>NC_061514.1:266254928-266309589 GCF_022539505.1 Lolium rigidum
TATAATCGCCCTAATTAGCTTTAGCTTTAGCTTGTGCTTAGCCTCATCCCGTCATCTCCATCCTCCCATCTCTGCCTGCCCACACACACCATGTGTGCCCACATTTCCCTAAATAGCTCTCTCCCCCCTGCGGCAATCCTCTCCTCCTGCTGCTCCTCACTGCCCATCCACTCCTCCTCTTCCTAGCAGCGCCGACCGACCAACCAGCCAGCCAGGAGCTCTTGTCCCTGCCCGGCCGGCCGCCGCGCGCCGGGTGGAAGCTTTCTTCTTCTTCAGCAGCAGCAGCTGGCCAGGATGATGGGCGCCAAGGCCAACGCCGCCGACTGCGGGGAGTACGCGGAGGTCGACCCCACCGGCCGGTACGGAAGGGTACGGTACCACCAACCCCTCCTCCTCCTCCTCTACCGCCGTTTCTTGATTCGCTTATCCGTGCCAGCCAGATCGCTGATCCGTTTGCTCTCTCCATGTATCGCAGTACAGCGACGTTCTTGGCAAGGGCGCGTCCAAGACCGTGTAAGATCCGGCTTCCCCCGTCGTCGTTGGCGCTGTTTTGTTCATCCGTCGGCCTGAGCTGACAACCACGAGGTTGGTTCCGTTTTGGTTTACAGGTACCGGGCGTTCGACGAGTACCAGGGGATGGAGGTGGCCTGGAACCAGGTGAAGCTGCACGACTTCCTGCAGAGCCCCGAGGACCTGGAGCGCCTCTACTGCGAGATCCACCTCCTCAAGACGCTCAAGCACAAGAACATCATGAAGTTCTACACCTCATGGGTCGACATCTCCGGCCGGAACATCAACTTCATCACCGAGATGTTCACCTCCGGCACGCTCCGCCAGTAAGCCACCAATCCCATCTCAACCTTTCTCCCTCCCTCTCTCTTTAATGAATTGTTAATGCTTTATTAAACTTGTACAGTATCCTTGTACGCTCAATCTAGAAAAAATCTATTTTTTCCTGCCCAATTCTAGAAAGGAAGTATTTTCAGTTCTGTAGTATGCCTAATTGATTGCTCTTGTGATCTGTGGCGATTCATTAGGTACAGGCAGAAGCACAGGAAGGTGAACTTATGGGCGGTGAAGCACTGGTGCCGGCAGATCCTCAGCGGCCTGCTATACCTGCACAGCCATGATCCACCCATCATCCACCGGGACCTCAAGTGCGACAACATCTTCGTGAACGGTAACCAGGGTGAGGTCAAGATCGGCGACCTCGGACTCGCCGCCATCCTCCGCAAGTCTCACGCTGTTCACTGTGTAGGTAAGCTTTAGCTGGTTAGCTACCTAACATAGAAGGATGTTTTTCTGACCCCAAATGGTGATGGTCCTATGGAAGTTTGATGAGGTGGAGTTGTCGAATGGTTTCGGTAGGTACCCCCGAGTTCATGGCGCCAGAGGTGTACGAGGAGGAGTACAACGAGCTCGTCGACATATACTCGTTCGGGATGTGCGTGCTTGAAATGGTCACCTTTGAGTACCCATACAGCGAATGCACACACCCGGTGCAGATCTACAAGAGAGTGATCTCTGTAAGAAGTGCCTCTTACATCCATTTCCAGCTCTTGTGATTCTGGTGTACGGCTAGTTCGAAATTGTCGTACTGATATCGTCTAGTGGTTTGGTTGATAGGGTACTAAGCCAGAAGCCTTGTACAAGGTGAACGATCCGATGGTGAGGCAATTTGTCGAGAAGTGCCTGACCACTGCGTCCCTTAGGCTCTCTGCGAGAGAGCTGCTCAATGATCCTTTCCTACGCGATGACATGCCTTTATCTTCTGGGGATGGGGATTATAGCCAGCTGAACAGTTATCTGCGGCAGCCTTATTTAGGGCATGCTTATAGTAATGGATCCATGATAAGCAATGGGTTATCAGAAAGCATTGATGAAGATACACCGACGGAAGATAGATGGGAAGATGATGACAGTAAAGCTGATGGCATTGACCTGTTCAACGGGCACGAAGATGAGGCTCTTGGCACTGTGGACATCACAATCAAGGGAAGAAAAAGCGAGGATGGAGGAATCTTCCTCCGACTACGAATTACAGATGATGATGGTACACACAATACCTAATGTCTATGCTCTTTAATTGAATTCACTGTTTGAAAATGGTAACTCACATATTTTGTGAAAGCTAATTTCTCATATTTGCAGGGCGGGTACGCAACATCTATTTTCCATTTGACGTTGAGAACGATACTGCATTAAGTGTGGCAACTGAGATGGTAGGCGAGCTGGATATAACTGATCATGAGGTTACTCGAATTGCTGATATGATCGACGGCGAGGTTAGTGCATTGGTGCCAGATTGGATGGCTGGTCCAGGCATAGAAGAAGCTCCAGACACCACATACTGCCATAACTGCGGATCCAATGTCTCATCTTGTGGTTCACTTTTTGACTACATGTCGTCGGATACTCGTGGTTGCCGATGTGCAGAGCTACATGGGAGGTTTGAGGAGATCACATTCCAAGCTGCTGATGAAGACCAATCCGGTTTGCAGGATTCAGGAGGCAGCTCTGATGATGTAGCCGGTCAAAAGGAGCAACATGTCAAAGACAAGGAAGCCATACACATGAATGGGTTTCCAAAGATGGGTAGAAGAGGCCTTTCTGATCGGCTTTGCTTTAGCTCTTTCCAAGAGCAGTCCTGCTCAGCTAACAATTATGAGAGCGATACCGATAATCAGGCGAAAGGGTTCGACATAAAGCATGAAGTAAAGATGGCCAAGTACAAAGCTCGGAAAATGGCACAATTGAAGAGAGCTATTCATCCATCTCTGGACTTGGACAACTTGAATGGAGCAGCTAGGAGGAAACCTGCACTGAGCAAGCTGCAATCTTTCCATGTCGGTAAGCACCACAATTTCCGTGTACCGACCTGCCAGCGAAGCCCTGCCTCAGGAAACACCAGTCCACACCCAGTCATCAACAATCAAGCGAGGCTCCCTGATCAAGGAGCCCAAAGGTCCCCTCGTACCGGGAGTGGCCAGGATTTTACGTTCACAGCCAGAAGCTATTATACTGGAGCTCAGTTGCCACCAAACCTCCCAAGAACAAGATCTATGCCCGTAAGGGCCGTCGATGCCTGAAATGGTTTTATCTCCTTGTAAATTCTATAGAGAATTGTACATTCCTTTGGTTCTTTATTATGTATGCAACATGAAAGATAGTCTGTAGGCAACAGACCGGAAATGTGGCTGTGGATTATGCCTGAGCTGTAAACTTTCTTCTGCCTTGTGAATCTAGTAGAGGATACCATTCTGGGCTGTTGAGTGCATGCTGCTTCACTGATTATGTCTGGTTTGGTAGCAGTACCGTCTTGATGTCTGATCTCATTGATATCGTCCTGGGAGATTCAGTTGTTGAAAGGGCTATGATCTGTCGCTGTACCATGGATTTTTCTTCTTCCATATCTTCATCAATGGCAGTGTCCTTGCTGTTGGTTAGTTAATATGCAGAAAGCAAGATGGCAAAAGCAAAGCAAAGTGCCTAATAAGCTATGAATCAGATCACCAGGATTAATTAGGAGCTGGAAGTTCTCACATCCTATGCTATACAGCAGCTTAGACTAGTACTACATTGACACCTATGAAATGGACACCCACCCTCCACATTTCTTCCCCTAGTTGCAGTAGAATAGACACAATGATCAAAGCTGTATCGAAGGTGCCGACATGCTGCCTGATAATTCAGTTGCTAAGGTGGCAGCAGTCCTGCCAGCTCGATCGTCTTGCGGGAGCAGGACAAGGGTAGGTCCATCTCCATCACTCCACCAGTGCAGAGAGACTTATGGAGGAGACCTGTGCGATCTCATTTAGCGTTTCAGGACCAGGAGATCTGTCTTTCCAGTGGGCTCCATCTGAGAGAAAGAGAGATAGACAATTTTATGGTCATGAAAAGCGGTGGTTAAAAGCTGAGTCCTGATCCTGATTATATAAAGTGAGCAAAGCCTAACAACTCTGTAAAGGCAAGAAGATGCTTATATCTTATATTTATTCAGATAGGCATGCTTTTCAGAAGAAAATTCAGATAGGCATCAAGCACCGAGGTAGGTGTTGAAAAGGTGCAGTGGCCTCTGATTCCCGTTTGAATAATCGAGCTCAGGTCCCCAGAGCTCATTCATTACAAGGAAAATTAACAAGAGGATCCTCTCTTGCCGTGGCTGCCTAAATTATCGGTCTTTCCGAGTCTGCATCATGGTTTGTTGTCACAAAAACAGTACCTGGAATGACATGCCAATGAGTAAGTACAATGGTTGAATGGGGCTGTTCAAGTTGGGAAATGCACTGCACCCACTAGCCTAACTTGCTTTTTTGATAGCATGCATCACCAGCTAGGTGGCAAGAGATGCACTATGGAAAGGCTATGTGAAGTTATCCAGAAATGTAGATAAGGAGGTTCCTTTTCTGGGGAAGAATGCAGAGAGATGCAAGCAAGAGGCTACTGTCTACCATTCCTAGACTTACATTTTTCACAGCATCCACAAGTATTTCTTTTTCTGGACCGAAAGGAGATTTGCAGTTCAATACGTACAGACGGGAAAGATAAGAGGATAAGAGAGGTAGGAGCCCTAGGTCGATGCAACATATCTGTACGGCTGGTTGTACCAGCCAGCGATGTCGGACCAACTACCTAAGATATCAAATCTCAGGAAATCCTTAATAAAATCAAGCCCCTCCAACCGTAGCATGGATCTTAACAGATACTACCGGTCAAGGCAAATATATATCTTTTCTTTTACTTACTGGAGCAAGCACATGAATAAATTTAGATTGTTTGATGCACGGCAAGCTAACTGCGAGATCACGACAAAACTAAAGTGAATTTTACAAGTAAAAGGTTGTATGCAGCAAAACAATTTGAGCACGCGTTTTCTGCTCGCTGGAATCGTGCTGCATATGAACAAAGCTGCTTTCTGGAAAGCGCCTTGTCACTCATCACCCAAGTGATGATCATCCCAGAAAGCGCCATGAATATGCTGACGCAGATTGGCCGTACGCTTTGGACCTCCGCACTTAGCTATCGCTGTTTCGACAGCCACGCCTCGCCTAATCTGGAGTTCTCTGATCGCCATGCGCGTGGGTTTCATTTTAGATTGGTAGAGGCAGCAGTTGTTTGAACAAGAGGAATTCTGCTGTACATGGCTGCATCATCTTGTGAGGAGCCCAAAGATCAGTTATGATTCAAACACAACATATGATCTGACCTGAATTCTTGTACGGTTTCCTTAGAAGGTTTTGGCGTATGGCTTTCTAATACACTATTTGCACGCAAAATTCAACAATAGCTTTTTTGCATTGTCTGTTTCTAGGTTGCTAGAGATTTTTGTAATCTCATACACCTTTCTGAGCCTTTGGATAACCCACATCTATACTTCACTCCATATTACACTTGTATGGAGATTGCAGTGACCAGCGAGATCCAAAAGTTCCACACTCTTTTCCTTTTTGTACCATTTCTAAATTTATGCGTGTCATCCTTATGCAGCGGCCATGCTACTTAGGTTTCGTAACATGTAGTATCAGGTTGCCTTTTTTCTATCGAAAACGAAGGTCATGCCTCCCAACATTTGAATGCTTGGATGTACATTTTTTATTATTATAAATGATGCAAATGTTGATGCCAGAACATCTTACATAAACAGTACTAGTACATGAAACGGACAAAGGTGATAGACCCATTACAAGATACGATAAAGAAGCCCTAGGATTATGTCGACATTCTTCCGCGGCAAATGTCTTCAAGACGGGAGTGCACACTTGCGTTGACATTGTTGAAGTCCAACATATGAGCGCTGGGACATGGATTTTCACCCCCATGCCAAATCCAACCAATCAGGCTAGAACATCTGCATCGACAGTAACACAATGTGTCCAGCAAGAAGACAACACAAGACCATGAAGGATACACAACATGTTTTAACGCGGATATGAAGTAGTGTTTCAGCAATTGTCTTGGTGCATCTTTCAAATGCTTCTGTACCCTACTTTGAGCGAATCCACCTTGGTGCTCTAAGAAGATAGCGGAACAGAGGTCACCACTAAAACTCCACTCCATCGAGCCATTAGTCATCTACCCCATGCAACAAGCTTTGACTTCTCATCGAAGGGGAGATTGCAATGCCATCAGCGAACACCATGAGCCATTAAATCGTCCGAATGCATTCAATACACGGTTTGCATGCTTACGGCATGGACTTAAAGCTTTTCCATGTATCATCACACAAACACCGCACGAAAGATGGAGAGTGGTCCTCCCCTCTTAACACCTCCAATGGAGAAAACCTCACCACCCCATGATAGGAGCAAGGGGATAGAGTAGGGCATGCAGGCATATATCTATTTATATGCGGTCAGGCTTATCGCGGTCTCTGGACACAACAAAGCATCACCGTCATGAATTCATTACCCACGAGTAGACTGCCTTGCACAACCAAAATTGTGTGGCATACTAGGTAAACGACACATGCCCACACAACTAGAGCACGGCCACTACTGCTCTAGACGACGATGTCGTACACCACTAGTCCACATATATGAGGATCTTAGTTCGCTTTTGACTACAAATTAAGCCACCACCTCAGAGGCAATGGTGGCTAGGGAGGTCAGAAGACCGCCTTGCATGGAGCGAGGGTGATGGCTCCCGCTACTGGATCGCGGGATGGTGGAGAGTACTGAGGCCAGAGGGATGGGGAAGTAGGTGGTGTCAAAGACGGATTAGGCGGGAGCTAGAATTTTGGAGATGTTCATGGTAGCTAGGTCCAATATGACGTTGTTTGGACATGTAGTTTCCTTTTCCGTTTTGTTGCCTCCTCCCTTTTTCTTGTTCAACTTTTCATTGTATCCATGTATGTTCCCGTGTTGTATTCTTTGGGCTTCTTTGGTTATAAATGGCAACTAAAACTTCATGGACATGCAATTTGAATTTTTAAAAATTGGAAAAAGTTCACATTAAAAAACGTTCAAATTTTTAAAAATTGGAATTTGATAAATGTTCTAAACTGAAGAAGTTAAAAATTGGAAAATGTTCTGGTTTTAAAAAAGTTCAAAAAAATTTGAACGTCAAAAACCTAAAAACTGGAGGGAATCCACAAAACGGAAGAAAAACAGGAAAAAAATCCCATAGGTGGGCAGAATCCTGAGCGCAGCGAAGTAAATGGGCCGGCCCGAGAATCCCACGCCTTGTGCGGCACCTCAGATAGGGGCTGCAATAGGCGGTGAATAGGATCCGCTCTCGCGCAGCATCTTCTCTTTTTCAACGGGCTTTACTGAAGCCGTTTAAGCATGTTCATGGGTTTCCCTCAAAAAAGAAACATCATGGGCCTGGCCCATTTCGCCATGCAAACCCAATATAACTGGCATTCTGGCAGTGGAGTGGAGGGCACCTTCCCTTCTTGCTAGGTTTCCCTCTCCGCCGCCGCAGCAGGCTCTCCTACCACCCTCCTCCCCGCCGGCCCCCGCTCGCCGCCATGGGTCGCATGCACAGCAACGGGAAGGGCATGTCGTCGTCGGTGCTCCCCTACAAGCGGGAGGCCCCGGCCTGGGTCAAGACCACTGGGCCGGACGTGGAGGAGCTCATCATCCGTGCCGCCAAGAAGGGCCAGCTGCCGTCGCAGATCGGCGCCCTCCTCCGCGACGGCCACGGCGTCCCGCTCTCCAGCGCCGTCACCGGCGCCAAGATCGTGCGCCTGCTCAAGGCGCGCGGGCTCGCCCCGGCCATGCCCGAGGACCTCTACTTCCTCGTCAAGAAGGCCGTCGCCATCAGGAAGCACCTCGAGAGGAACCGGTCGGACGTCGACGCCAAGTTCCGCCTCATCCTCGTCGAGAGCAGGGTCCACCGCCTCAGCCGCTACTACCGCGTCAACAAGAAGATTGCCCCCTCCTGGAAGTACGACTCCACCACCGCCAGCACCCTCGTCGCCTGATTCGGTTAAGCTTCGGTTCTGCTACTTGGTTCTCAACAGCTTTGGAGTTCAGTTTTGTGTTAAGTAGTAGTAAGCAGTACTTTTAGCTATGTAGTAAGCTGTAACACATGCAATCTATCTTTCATGCACCTGGAGACAAGTATTTTGATGGTTTACTGAGACTGGATCAGGGTTGGTCCTTGGAAGTTAAGATTATTGACAATGTGTTGAAGGTTGGTAACTTTGAGTAGTTGGTAATGCTTTCCAGACTCCAGTGATGTATTGCTATCACTAATCCTGCAATGAAACTAGACAATGTGGTCTTCATGTTTTATCCTTTTTGTTGTTGTGATCTCAGTAGTTCATAGTTGATGTCTTGATTTGGTGATGTTGTTTTTCTTGTTAGACATGAGCTCTCCAGTTATCCATTTGCTTGATCATAGTCCACATTGTAGTATACAGTAGGCATAACCCTGTAAGAGTACACAAGCATTTAGTGGTAATGATGCACTGTGCAATAAACATCATGATGCTCTGATTGCAGAACTATTGGGTGGGATAGTGCACTTAACATCTCTTTGCTCCATCTACCATGAGCTAGTCTAAACTCTAAAGTGTCTTAGTTCTTGACTGGTTGCCTTTACGGGGGCAAGGTCTGGTAAATCAGTTGTTCATACCATGTAGGGATTCCTATCATGTATTGTAGTTGGTCATGTGATGCTTCATATAGAAGTTTTCATTTGGGAATTTTCTTCTTTTTTAGACTCTGAAGTGAACTCTGCAGCTCTATCTGTGTGCTTGTGCATAGTTAATACTGTATTGTACATATTAGGTAGTATATCCCTATGAAAGTTCACAAGCTTTTACTGTCAAAGAATTTGAATGATGGCAGTTTCACCGAGTGCAAAACATACGTTGTAGAAATAATATTCTGATTATGGAACTACTAGTACTGATATGGATTGCAAAATAAATATTCTGATTACGGAACTACTAGTACCTCGAGGGATAATGTACTTGAAACATTTCTTTCTTCCGGCTACCATGTCCTGGAATTGAGGTCTTGACCTATTCCATTTCCGAGATATCAAGGTCTTGACCTATTGCATTTCATGGGTATTTTTGCTGTATGTTCATACCATGTAGGGATCCCTACTATGTATTTTTCTTGGTTGTGATGTTTTGTGTCGAGGAAGTACAGGAACATATACTCACACCATCAGCCGAAAATGGAATTTCTGCGAAAGCCTGTAATGTTCTAGGGTCTAATTTTTAGGGCATGTTTGATTCACATGATTCTTAGAACACAGGAATAGGAAAACTAATGCTACAGGATTTGGAACCTACAGGATATTTTTTAAGTTCAGTTTTCTTTTAAGAAGCAATCAGTGCTGTTAGATATGCAGTAAGATGTAACACCCACTCCTTTGGATTTTAGCTACGTAGTAAGCTGTAACAACCAGCTTTGGAGTTCAGGGTTTGGTCCTTGGAAGTTAAGATTATGCACAATGTGTTGGAGTTTGGTGTTTTTGAGTTGGTTGTTGATGCTTCCTGAGTGATGTATTGCTATCACACACCCTGCAATGAAACTTGGTAATGGGTTCCTTATGTTTTATCCTGTTTGTTATGATATCATTATATCATAGTTGATGTCTTGATTATGGGATGTTGTTCTTCTTGTTTAGACTTGAGCTCTCCAGCTCCATGTATTTGCTTGTGCATAGTCCACATTCTAGTATACACAAGAATTTAGTGGCAACGATGCTGTGCAATTAACATCATGGTGCTCTGATTGCAGAACTACTATTATGTGGGATAATGCACTTAACATCTCCTTGTTCATGCTACCATGAGCTGGTCTAAAGGGTCTTGACTCTTGACAGATTGCATTTACAGGGGCAGGTCGATGATAAATCAGTTGTTCATACCATGTAGGGATTGTAAGGATTCCTAAAATGTATTGTACTATGTGATGCTTCATCTAGAGTACTGGGTGGGATAATGTACTTAAAACATTCTTTCTTCCAGCTACAATGGCCTGGAATCCAGGTCTTAACATATTGCATTTCTGGACTGAAATTAATATTCCGCAACTAGTTGCGACCCGCACCCCATTATTAGATGTCACACATTCGAGTTTTCAAAAAATGTGAAATAAAATCATTGACATGGGTTATGTTGTATCTTATGCATATACAAAATTTCATTCCAAAATATGAACATATGTGACCTGTAGAAAAAAGAAAAGACCAAAGTGAATAGTATTCCAGAACTATTCACATATCATTTGTCTTTTTTGTGTAGGCCAGAAATTTTCGAACTTTTGAATGAAATTTTCCAGATGCATAATACACAACATAATGTATGTCCCAGATTTTTTTCTGATTTTTTGAAAACTTGAAAGTGTGACATCTGATAATGTGGTGCAGGCGCAACTAGTTGCAAATAAGAGTTTCCCGGTCTTGACCTATTGCATTTCCTGGGTAGTTTTGCTGTAAATCGGATTGTGCATACCCTGTAGGGATCCCTACTATGTACTTTTCTTATTGTAATGTTTTGTGTCTAGGAGCCCAAAAGGGAATTTCTTGGAAAGCCTGCAATGTTCTAGGGTCTAAACGTTAGTGTGATTGTGTTATGTTCTCTAATGGGAGTTAGGGTCCAAACATATTTACCGAATGGTTGTTCCAAACGTTAAAAAATAGTTTTTCCACTGTAAAGTTGTATGATGCATGGTTTTTGAGTAGCTGATTGGTTACTGTATAGCCGCTGATGAGTCGCCAAGTCATTTTTTCCAAAATCAGGGTGTCTCACGACTCTACACAGGGATTTATGGCGACTAATCACTGAGTCGCAGGGTTGGGGATTTGTTTTTACGATGCTGGAGCTCCAAAAATCTAGTCTAGCAGAGTGCTTGAATGATGTTGCAATTCTGATGCCTATGCATTGTGCAACAGGCATTCCATTCAAGAACCAACATTATTGTGCTTGAAGATTTTAACATTTGTTTGTCCCTTTTGCCATGTGTTTCTGGTGAAGCTTTTGGTTGCTGATAACCATTTCTTGTTCTTGATTTGTGTTTACTTAGTGAATGATCCTGTGAAATGTGGTGCTACCGTGTCATGTTTGTCAATTAGATCCCCAATTATGCTTTCTGACAATGCCACATTGTTTTGCGGGGATATAGTTCCCTTTTTAATTCTTTGCCCTATAATGAGCTGTAACCAAGCAAGCTAGACCGCCTACAGGGTTGCAGCTATACTCCAAAAGATCTTCCAATCTGAATCCTTGTCCATTTCGTCCAGCAGTTGATTAGATGGTGACTCAGATGAAGCAATTAGGCTTGGTGTAACAGAAAGGCTAAACCCTTTAATCCTTTACAATGATTGATTGATGAAATGGAGCAGCTCTCTGCGGCGCTGGCCTGAATAATGGCGCCGTGCATGATCTCGATCAAGTTGGATGCTTGATCGGAATAGATTGCAGATACCGTACGCACTTGCCCTGTAGATCTGTTGGTTGGTTACATTTTAAGTAATCGGCATATGCTGCCCCTCAACTTGCATACATTTCCAAGTGCTGAGTTTAGGAGTGCTGACCTTGACTGGGCCTAGCTGCTCTGCTTGAGTTGGTTTTGGTTGTGGAGGGCAGGGAGGGTATTAGCCTGGATGATTGCCAACCAAGATGCATGTCGGTATGTCAGGATTGGTGGTTTAATCAAGTCGGGCAAGTTGGCTCGACTGTAGTACCCTACTGCTGATACCGTGCTCGGTGTGCACATTTGTTTATTAGAGATGCTGTTGTCTGTAGGCATTGTTAATCTAGGTCTTGTGTTTGGACCACTTTCACCACCGGTTTACTGATATAGTGATGCCAACATGCTTATTCTATAAGCAATAAGCTGGTGCTTAACAGCTTTTAATGCAACATCTTCTCACTAGTAGGCACCTTTGCAACATATCCTCATGATGTCTTCTTACTGGTACTACATTTTCCCTAGATGCAGTACTCAGTTGATGCCTTTTTGGCTGCTCAAAATTTGAAATTCTCTTTCAATACGTGTAGTCCTTAATTTGAACGTGTAGCATTAGGCCAGTTCAAGGCTGGTGAACTGAGTTGCCATTAGACGCCTACTCCTCACTACTGCTGATCATCGATGCGATTTCGCAAATGTACTTTCAGATTTTTATCCAGTCAGAAACCAGATGGGATCACGTTCTGGACGGTCAAAGGCGGGGCAAAGCATTCCCTGATGGCGCCAGATGCAGGATAAAACTAGGACGTTCCGGTACACTTGCCATCCAGCGCCTTGCCATTTCTTTAAGCTCGGCGCCGTTCGAGATCGGACAGTCCATCGCTGCGCCGGGCATTATATATTTCTGGATCTAACTGATCGATCACAAGCCCGCATTGATCGCCTCTCGTCTCCACACTTCGCTGCCCACTGCTCTTTGCTTGGCATCCATCCACACCCACAACCACATAGTAGTAGCAGCCTCCTCTTCTCTCATCAGATCGCTCCCTGGTCCCTGCATTAGCTCCCATGGCCAGCCTCGTGCACCAGGCGGCGCCGACGATGCCGGCCGCGGCGGCGTGCAGCGACGACGACTTCATGCCGCAGAGCTTCGGCTGCTTCGGGCGGTCGCTGTCGAGGGCGTCGTCCAGTCGGCGGCTGGAGTACCGATCGCTGAGCGGCGAGGGCGCCGACGAGATGAGGCGCATCGCGCAGGAGCGGTCGGCGAGGGCGAAGCTGCGGTGGAAGGCGGTGGCGCAGGAGATCATCGCGAGGAGGAGGGGCAGCGGCGGCAATGGAGGGCCCGGAGCACGGAGGAGAAAGGCGGGGCAGCCGGCGTTCAGCTACGACTCCAAGAGCTACGCGCTCAACTTCGACCAAGGCTCCGCCGAGTAGCGACCGATCGAGCGAGATCGGCGGCGAGATGCAGCTAGCGCCTGGGCAGCGAGCGACCGAGCGCGCGACGGCGGCGGACTGGTGTCGCGGCCTGCCGGCCTGCGACCGATGCCGGCGGGAGAATGGAGCGACTGTGGTTTGGGGACGGTGTGTAGAGGTCAGGTTTTGAGGGCGGATCTTTGCTCCTGTTCAGTGTTCATTCTTTGGTTGATTATTGTTGACTGTTGAGCATGAATATGGTTGGTTGATGCGTCCTGACATATTTATGCGGTGTAATAAGATGAGCTGCATGCTAGTAGCTGTTTCAAAGTAAAGATTCACTGCGTTTTCTCCGCTTGGAATGGTTGTTTCAGCATAGTTTAGGAGCCGAAAAAATAGTTATAGCACTGCTATAGCGTATTTAGAAGGTGAACGCTACGTTATGTAAAATTTATTCGCTATGGTGCTAATCTCCTATTCGTTGAAACATTATAGTGTTATAGCGCGCTAAAAAAGTTATGGAACTAGCGGTAACCCACAAGTTCCCGATTTCAACCTAGCTCAACTAAACCGCAGGTCGGCAACCAACCAGTCGCCACTTTCGACTCCCCACGCGCCACGGTGGTGGGGGCTACAACAACGGTGCCACTCTCCTCCAACTCTACCCGGCCTCCTCCATGTGGGCATGTCCTGACTAGAATTTGGACGCGCGCCTCGACCAGGAGCTCGATCCGATGCCAGTCTTCGCTGCCCGGCCCCCACCTCTTGTATAACACGCAACTTGGCCATATCTCATTTCATCCTTGCATATTCTCTTCCAACTTGGCAATACCGAAAGGTAGTCAGTAGTGGTATCCGTAGCTCGTAGACACCATGGTTTAGCTTTATAGATTTTAGTTAAGCTCAGTTACATAGCTCTTGTCTTCTGCATGCTTTGTATCTATGAGAGGAAGGGAAAACATATTGATATAATCTAGTCAATTTTTAGCTCATGAAATTCTTGATATACCTGTCAATTTTCTATGTTTTTGCTAAACGTTAGAAAATGGCGTGCTATTGGCACGTTATAAATTGCATAGCATTTAGAGAAGCACCACTCTATTTCATATAGCGCACTATTTTGTTCCTTGAGTTTAGGCCTTCCGCGCCAAGTCTTCCTCATGAATGTATTTAGGCCAGCTACATGTGTAGTCTTTTTTTTTTAATAAAATTATATTTATATTTTTCAAAAAATATTTAGATGCATTTAATGATGCATCCTATAAACATGCAAATTTTATTATGATCTTTCTATATTCTAGACTACACAAACATGATAAATCTGGCTAGAATATTTCTTTCCTTTCACAAGAAGTTTCATCCTGCCATTTCAAACAACTTTCGTGTTGTAATTGTTTCGTTTTGGTGAACGTAGACGGGTAGATATTCAACTAACTAATACTATAGCACATGTGAGAGGTAAGAGCATCTTCACCGGCGCCCCCGATAGCATTGCCCGATAGCATTTCAGGGACCGGCAGCGAAAATGGGCTCGCACCGGTACGCCCCAAACGGCGCCGGCCAATTTTGGAGCCCAATAGAATCGCCGGCAACCCCGTGCCGGCCCCTTCGTCAAGGGCGTGAATCGGACGCGCCGGCACCTCGCGGCACATCTGAAAACGAGCGTGGGCTCCACCTGGTAGCCAGACACACCGATTTCCCACCTCCTACACACGCCCGAGCCGACTCCCACCCCTCTAGATCGCCACCGTTGTCGTCGCCGATGCGGCCCCTCTGCTTGCAATAGACACCGCGACTGTCTTGGAACCGCCGTCCATCGACACGGCCGCCACCCCCTCGACCGGCGGCCGCTGTTTCGCCCGGAACAGAGCTCGCCGCCACCGCGATAGTATCGCCCTGCCCGCAAGGTGTTCGTCCGATTGCCGCGATGGACAGCGACGACGAGATGATGGTGCAGCTGTTCACGGAGGAGCAGAACGCTCAGGCTGTTCGACGGCAACAGCAGCAGCTGATTCTGACGAACATGTTGCGCGTTCGCTAGCCTTTCTTCATCGTGCCTCGGCGCGACGGCTCAAAGCCATGCAAGAGGAGGAACATCAACCGGCATCGTGAAGCCGGCGCAATGATGCTTGACGCCGACTACTTCAACGTTGACGCGACTCATTCGCCGAAGGAATTTCGGTGCCGGTTAGGATGAACAAGGAGTTGTTCTTGAAGATTGTCCACGGCGTCATACGACAAGTACTTTAAGATTGCACAGGTTTGTGGGGCTTCACCTCAATTCAGAAGTGCACTGCTGCAATGCGCTGTCTTGCATACAGAGCTCCTCCAGATACAACCAATGACTACCTACGGATGGCAGAGTCGACATGTACAAAGACTCTCTACAGGTTCTGCCGAGCCGTCACGGCGGTGTTTGCTAAAGACTATTTGAGAGCACCAAGAGAAGATGATACAACTCGAATCCTGCAAAAGAATGCAGCAAGAGGGTTTTCGGGGATGCTCGGAAGCATTGTCTGTATGCATTGGGGCTGGAAGAATTGCCCTTTTGCTTGGCAGGGGATCTACAAGGGGAATACTGGTGAGTGCAGTGTCATTCTTGAGACGGTGGCAGACCATGAGCTTTGGATTTGGCATGCATTTTTTGGCATGGCAGGAACAAACAATGATATCAACGTGCTGCAGCGCTCTCCGGTGTTTGCCAGGCTAGCTGAGGGACAAGCTCCTGCCGTGAACTTTGAGGTAAACGGTCATGCATACAACAATGGGTACTATCTAGCTGATGGTATCTACCTAACGTATGCTACATTTGTGAAGACAATTCCCTCTCCATCAAACGAGATGGAAGCCTATTTTGCAACATGTCAGAAAGCAGCACGCAAGGATATTGAGCGTGTTTTTGGGGTGCTTCAGCAGCGTTTCCCCATTGTCAGGTATCCTGCTCTCACTTGGTCTGAGGCACAAATGTGGGAGGTGATGAACGTCTGTGTGATCATCCACAACATGATCATTAAGAGCGAGCGCGACGCACCTGTGCAGGATGATCATCCATTTGATTATCAAGGGCCACTAGCTGAGGTAGAACATGTACCCAAGAATTTGCTGCTTTTCTTCATATGCACAATGAAATTCGAGATGCAGGTGTCCATGCACAGCTGAAGGCGGATCTAGCTGCGCATTTGTGGACGAGGAGAGGAGCAGCCAACAATGCATTTTATTATGAATAATTTAAGTACTATTTGTTTGTTGGGTTGTATGAATAATTTAAGTACTATTTATTTGATTGATTGTATGAATAATTTAATTCTATATGTTTGATTAATTGTATGAATAATTTAATTATATTTGTGTGATTGTATGAATAAAATGTGATTGATGTGTTGTTTCAAAATATTGTAAAAAAAAAATTGGGGCAGCCGTTTGGGAGTCGTCGGTGTGGGAACAGTGTCCCGAAATGGAGGATGCACTGCCGGCGCCTCCCAAATGGTGGTACCGACGCTCCAGCCGGCAACTATTTGGGAGCTGCTGGTGGAGATGCTTAAAGTACCTTCACTGGCCTGATCTATTTCAAACACGAAATGTATTTATTTTGATCTATTTGGATCAGGCCACATATAGTAATTCGGATGTCTTTTCCCCCCGTCAGATTGGGTCGGGTTAGACCCAATGTCAAGACCCATTTCTTTCTTCCTTTTAAATAAAATTTTATATATTGAAAACATAATTTACATAGGATGAAAAGGCTTTAAAAAAATTAGATAGAAACCCTAGTCCTCGTCGTTTGTCATGCCCCTAGTCGAGGGTCCCATCCCCATCGCACGTAGGTGTACTACGCATACGTGTTGATGTTGTACGCGCGGCTCCTTGCATCGCGCACACCCATCCCATGGGACCGGTACCACCGGCACCTGGCACGAGCTGAACAAACAACCGGTGGAGAGGTGGACTTCGTCCCAACATGCCGACGTCCTCGTACGGTGGAGCGACCAAGCCACGTCCATGAGGATGTACTTTGGTTTGCACTTCGGCTTGGGCGACGTCGTGGTCGTTCTTCGACTTTTGAAAAGGCCACGACTTGCCCATAGCCTCGCTTAAGGGAAGTTGCCAGTGGTCTAGGGACAAGATTTGCTTGTTGTGGCAATGACGAGAGGGTCTGTGGACTGGTGGGTGTAGCCGCGTGCCTTAAAAAGGTAGTGGACGCGGTTGCCATCAATGTCGACGCTGGAATCCAAGTGTGTATGGCATTGATACCGTCACATAAGGCGGAGCGGCCCATTGATGGTGCCCGCAGAAGAAGAGCGTTGCCCACCAATACGGGCACGCGCGCACAGGGCGAAGCTATAGCTGTGACAATGCCAGGCGGACTTGAGCTGAAAGCGGGAGGACAATGCGCAAACACATTGGGTCGGTCCATGCCACTGTGCTCATTTGCGTCGAGCCGCTAGACGGTCTTGTGCTCCTGTCCGCATAGACCAAAACATATCTGAAGCCCAGCCCGATCTCAGGCCCATAATGGGCCCGTGGGCATGGTCGGGCCAGCCCGCGCTGCCCGTAATGTCACATGGTTCACCGTGACGTAATTATGTGCCACACACACACACAACAGGCGCACATCTCGTGGAGTCGTGGTGCGTCCTGCGTGTAGATTACTCCTGGCAAGTTCATCAGATTCAGCATTCAGCGCCAAAAACAAACATAGTTCCTCAGATTCCGCCGCTAAAAATAGCAAAAGTGATCTCATTGCTGATGCAACGCATCTGCCCGTAAAAAAACAAGACAAAGCCCCGCCCCGGCGTGACGCTCCTCACCCATGGAGGCAGTAGCTGCAGCACGAGCTCGTCCGCGTGCCACTCGCTGCCTCCCCGCCTCCACCGCAGCCCCGCAACAGTGGTGCCCCCGTTCTTCTTCTTCCAGTGGTGGAGATCGCGCCCGGAGCCCGGCGAATCTAGGGTTGCTGCTCCGCCCCCGAGCCGCGAGGATAACAGGCGGGGGACTCCCGCCGGTCCGAAACCGGGGATCCCGCGTCGAATGCGCCGGCGGCCGGTCCAGCGCGGAGCACGTCGGGGTCAGCCTAGGCATGCGCCTCCCTCTCCCCTGCTTACCTTCGCATCACTCTGTTTATTCAGTGCCATTGCTGCTTTAGTGATCGGGGAGCGTGGCCGCGTGAAATTGCAGTCGCATTTTGACGGGAATTGTAGATCGGCACTCAGGCGGGGCGGTTTGCCGTCATACCTGCTGGAATTTTTTTCTATTCACTGTCAAGGAGTACTTGTATTAAATTTGACCGGGCCTAGATTTGCTGGCTGTCAGCTGACTTCCCAGGGGCTCAAGAAAGAACTGCTACCACTTGACAGTGAATAGTTTCCTTTTGTTTATAAGGAAATTTATATCTTTCATGTTATCTAATCATACTGTCTGACTGTAATCGTGCAGTAGGTGAGGACAGAGTTTCGGAGATGTCGTCCACTGTGCCCAAGTCAGCTAATATCTTCTGGCATGACTGCCCAGTGGGCATGACTGATCGGCAAAAGCTACTGAAGCAGAAGGGCTGCGTTGTTTGGATTACAGGCCTTAGCGGTTCAGGTAATTGAGCATTGGTCTATCTGAAACAGTTATGTTGTGTGCATCATGGAATGCTGGTACATTTGTTGATTTGTCCAACTATAGATCTTTTTTGTTCTACAGACTCGTATTTCCTTACTCTAGATAAATAGTTTGAGTAATTAAAGACAAAGGGTGTGGGATTTCTGGCACTTTTCGTAGTTACATGTTTATAAATTGTCACTGCCTCTGTCCCTAAATATAAGAATGGGGGGGAGTACTGTTCACCCCATGTTCCTAATATTCAATTTATCTGAAAACAATCTTCAACTTTTGAAAGGAGAAATCTGTTAATTTTCAAGAGCACTCTAGACGGGTACTAGTATGCTGTCTATGTGGCTCATGTTCATTCTGTTTCCTGCTGTTTTATCCACTCCTTTACCCAATGTCTAAAATGTTGGAAAGCACAATCTACTTTCTGTTATTTGATAGGACAACTTGCAAATGACATAGTATATCCATTAGTTTATCGTTTGTTCTCAATTTATCTCTTATTTTACTAATATCTTACTAGTGCCTTTATCTTACTTCGCCTTTTCAAGGTAAAAGTACCTTGGCTTGCACACTAGGTCGAGAGCTTCATACAAGAGGGAAGCTTGCTTATGTTCTTGATGGCGATAACTTAAGACATGGTCTTAACAAGGATCTTGGGTTCGCAGCTGAAGATCGTGCTGAAAATATACGCAGAGTTGGTAAGTATGTCCTGAATATCAACTGTTGTATTTGCAAATGTAACAACATTTCTGTGAAAATAATAAATAATATGCATGCTTGTGCTATTATTTTATATTTCCTACCCATTTGCGCTCTTATTATTTCAACTACTTTGAGCAGGTGAAGTAGCAAAGCTATTTGCAGATGCAGGTTTAGTGTGCATTGCTAGTTTTATATCTCCGTATAGGAGAGACCGAGAGTCTTGTCGTGCGCTATTGTCAGAAGGTAGTTTTATTGAGGTGAGGGGTTCTTCTTAGTTTACTCCCGTCTCTAGTAAACTTAACTTTGTCACTGGCTTTGTTATGACTGCTCAATAAACTCTCGTGAACCTTGCAGGTTTTCTTGAACATGTCTTTGGAATTGTGTGAAGCAAGGGACCCAAAGGGCCTTTATAAGCTCGCTCGTGCAGGAAAAATAAAGGGTGAGGTTATCATATAATCCTTGATGTCCAAGCTGTCAATAATTAAGAGTGCTTCACGCTTCAGTTTGGCTTGTGTTGCTGCGAAATGTACACCCTGCCTGGTTTGTCCATAAGGCCATCAATCACATCTCAACTTAATTTTACAACCAAATAGAATTACATTTTGCATGTTTAAAGAAAGGAACACACTCATAGGAATATACCATAACCATGGAACCATGCTAAAGCTAGTCAGTGCACATATTGTGGAGCTTGATATGATGTTTCCAGTGTAATGGTGTTAATAAATGTGGTCATCATTAATAAAATTTACTGACATGGCCTCCCTTACAGTTTTAGCTCAAAAATGTGGGATCATTGTTTATAGGCTAGGTTCTGTTACTAGCTCACTACGCCTTAACTGCATAATTAGCCATGACAACATCAAAGCTGATTCAGTTTCTATATGATTTCCTTGTACTTTCATTGATTTTTCTGTTATGAGTTTCCTCGAGCTTTTACTGTCAATTTATCACTTGAACTGGTTTTTAGGTGCCGGTATGTGCAATTTTAAGTTTGGCTAAGGAGTTATCTAGTTAACAATTTAACCTGGAAGCCCTTTTGCCCATACTAGTGTGTAGCTCTAAGCATCTTACGAACTAAACATTTTGACTAAGATAATTTTCTGTGGGTAGATTTATCTTCACCCATTTGCCTCTAATTGACCATTCTTTGCATATAATTTTGCAATATTTTTTCCGCCTTGTCTTGTTAAACCATGTATAGCTCTCTCGTGCTTCAATAATTCAATATCCTAATTATGTTTTGATGCAGGTTTTACTGGTATTGATGACCCTTATGAAGCACCATTAAATTGTGAGGTACATCATATATTGTACTTGCTAATTGCTATAATTTTCACATGGTCAAAGTGTGCCTTATGGATATTTTAATGTGATTGTTCTTCTGGGTTATATGGATCATGGTTCAGATTAAAAATATTGCTCCTCCGACGCTTATTATGGATTGGAGGGAGTACTAAATTTAAAATTTGATTAGGAAAACTGAGCATGACTCATCTCTCTTTTATTATAACATAGTCAATCATGTAGGATCAGAAGCATGCTCAGCATGTTAAAGAGAATGGTAAATATGCTCTGTAGTTTAGAAGAACGGTAGAGGATATTAATTGTTAATGGGAAGAGCTAGGGCGCGGTCAGTCGTATCCTATTGCTATCGCGTGCCCCTCAGCTTCTTTCTTCTTCCAATCCACCTGGTTGCCTGCATCCCCTTCCATGCATCCTCTTCCTCTTCCTCCCCAGCCCACCTTGTCTCCGAGGCTTCCTCCCAGCGATGGCCCCTGATCCTCCCAGTTCTTTCGCCAGATCTGCTGCTATCTACCTCATCTTGTCCACCTCTTGCCGATCAGGCCATCTCTCTAAGAGCAAGTACAATAGAGTCCAGTCAGCTGACTATAAGACATTAAATAATATATTTTAGATGAGTTGGAGGAGAGAGAAGAGGAGAGAGAAGGGAGGTGGGCTACTATGCAATAGCCAGCTCTTGCACGTGCTCCTAGGCACCTTGTGAGAGTGAAAGGTGGGCCATATATTAGTAAAGTACTACATTCTTATAGCCAACTATTGTACATGTTAGCTATATGATGACTACAAATGATATGACATCTTGTTATAGCCAACAGTTCGCTATACTACTGGAATTGCTCTAAGGCCAAGGTGCACCAGGTATCACTTGTCTGGCCGCCAGTGAGCACCCGTAGATGACATAACAATAGTGAATATTTTCCCTCTTCCTTCTGCTCCTGGCTCCTGATTAGATGACATGGGGTTGTGCTCTCTGCAAGACCAGGGAGCGAATGGTGATGAGTTAGATTTTCTGAATGTTATAACAATAGTGAATATAATGCTGTATCCATTATTGTTAAATAGATCATTCTTGGTTTGTTTTCTTAATATATGATATATGATACAGCCATTCATTTAATAGCTAGAACATGATTTCGTCATATTCTCTTTCCTACCATTGACACGAAGTTGCTACTGCTTCTGACATGTATGCTTTCTTTTGTTATACTTTGCAGATTGAGATCAAGGAAGTGGATGGCATATGTCCGTCACCCTCTGACATGGCGGAACAGGTGGTAACTTATCTTGAGGAGAAAGGCTTTCTGCACGAGTAGACGGAAATGGAAGAATCCTTGAGGCCGTTGTCGTGTTGGAGAGTATTTCCGCTAGATTAGCGCAGAATAAGTCAAACGCCAGTAGGTTCTTCTGTACTTGTTTCGATTGATTGCGTGCGTTGATCTGGCTACCCATATGTAGTTCTGCTCCTCTTTCTTTTCTCGTTGCTGCAAATAGGAAAATGTCCTGTGCAATGACATTCGGAACAGAGTAATATATATGATCCTAAGTAGTTTATTCAGCCTGTAACTCGTCATGTTATCCTGGTAGGCACTTGTAGTGGTTCTGATGAAGTGCAACGGCCTCCGAGTTTCAGTAATTCCGAGGCATATACCATTTCAATTTTGTACTATCGAGAATTACCTACCTTGTATCTTGCGGCACACACACAAAAAGAACCATTATTATATGTGCTTGCATTATCCGAATCTAACTTTAAATTGCAATAAGGATACGTGTCAGGTAGCGCGCATCTTTCCAAAGGTTCGTCAGGTCAACGTTGACTTGAAGGCCAGTTCGCTAAAAATAAGACTTCAGCCGTGTGCAGTACTACGCATCACAGAGCTGCCTCACGAAAACAACAACCTCTATCAACGCCCCCCCGGCAAAGTGCTATTGAAGGTGTTTGCCACACGCTTTCCTCCGTACCGGGAGGGGCTGTCTACATTGGCGCCCCCTAACAACCAAACAATGAAACCAACAAATTTCATTCAAAATTAAAATGTTTTACAAATTTAGGACAATAATGTAAATTACTCTTCCTCGTCGGAGTCGACATTGAGGATGCCAGCCTCCGTAGCCGGCCGCATGAAGTCTTGGTGGCGAGCGAGATGATTTCCTTGACGGTGTAGCTGGGCACTAACCATATACGCCTCCACTCGATGATGTTTCTCTTTGGTGATGGATGCTCGTTGATGAAGCGGTTAAGCGTCGCCTCCACGTGAAATAGTGTTGGCTAGTAGTCATCGTGGTGTCGTGGGTGTAGAAACAACGTGTTCTTATGTTGGTTGTTGGCACCGCGCCCAAGCTGCTGATGGCCTAGACACTACAAGAAATCTGCCACAATATGACGTTTTTTTTATGACTGGAAATCAAAATGTCATAGCTTTATGACGTTCCTAGCTTTGACCGTCCTTGGCCACCGGGGGGGGGGGGGGGGGGGGGGGCAAAACCCTAGAAAATCGTGACGTTATTGGGCAAAAACGTCATTAGCAATTTAGATCAAAACGTCATTAGCAAAATTAAGTGACCTACGACGTTTTTTCACTGCCGATTGCGAGAAATCAATAACGTCATTGGCATTTGGCTCAATACAATGGTATGTGTTTGGCTGCCATGTCATCCATTTTGCCTATGTGTCCCCTTTCGGGTCCCACGCGCAACTAACTGACATGTAGGACCAATTGATACTTGTGGGACCAAGGCGTCTTGTTATTTTTTTTCTCTGTGCCGTCCACCATTTTAATGGATACCTCTTACGCACCACCTATCACATGCCATATGCTCGCGGTAGCCATCTGGGAATCCCTCCCGCTTCCTGCGGTGTCCCGCCGAATCCGCTGGAAACTCATGACCGGATCGATTTGAACTGGGGCCACACTTTCCTTCGCTCAATAAATGGAGGGAAAAATGTTTTTAGGTCTAGGACACGTCATTTTATGTGCTAAATGTTTTCCGTTTCGCGCGTTTGCGGACGGGTGCATGCGCGCGCCCGGTACGGCCATACCGCATGTCCCGGCGGCCCCGTTTTGCACAGCTGGCAAAGTAAACGGAGCCAAAAAGTCGAGCGGAGACGACATTCTAGGAGAATCCTTCACGATCGAACTACCACGTTTCGGAATCTTGATGTATATAGAATGAGATAAAGCTTGCATATGCCTTATGATAAGCATATAATTAGTGTGTGCAAGAGACATATATAATTTGACCTAATTAACCAAACATTTTCTGATTTTTTTGTATAATTTATTAAGGATTCTAGGAGTTTCATATATCCCTATATTATTATCATTAAAGGAATGAAGGTGACACACGTTTAATTACATGATATTCTGTTTTAAAAAATATTTTAACCTACACCAAATTATATGCATTATTGCGCATTTAATTATTATTGTTTTGCACAAAAAAGCCCCAAAAATTCCCTCCTACTTAAATAAATTGATAGAGCCAAAACCCTCCAAAACCCCAAAACTCTCCCGCCCAGCTTCTCCCGCCAGCTCCAGCGAAATGTTTTGAATCCGCCCGCTGATACGTCCAATTTGCATCACTATTTTATATCATAACTTGCTGTTATTCATTGATATATTTCATATTTTGAGATAATACTTATGTTATTTCATCTATTTTGCATGTTTCATGATTATTGGAGGATCGCGCACTTGGAGCCGGGATTCCAGCTGGAAAAAGCATCGTCAGAACGCAATATTTCGGAAGATCAACAATTGACGGGAATTACACGAAAATTCCTATTTTTCCAGATGACGAAGGGAGCCAGAAGGGGGAGATGAGGAGGGCCGCCATGGGCCCCCCTCACAGGCCGGCGCGGGCCCTGCCCTGGCCGCGCCGCCCTGTGAGGAGGGGGCCCACAGCCCCTCTCGCCTCCTTTTCTTCGCGTACTCCTTCGTCCCGAAAACCTAAGCCAGAAGGGGTACGTCGCGAAGAGCCACAGCCGCCTCGCGGGGCGGAGAACACCGAGAGAGAAAAGAGCTCTCCGGCGGGCGAGGAATCCGCCGGGGAAATTCCCTCCCGGAGGGGAAATCGACGCCATCGTCACCGTCATCGAGCTGGACATCATCTCCATCACCATCACCATCATCTTCATCATCATCACCGCCGTCTCCACCGCTGCACCTCGTCACCGCTGTAGCAATTTGGGTTTGATCTTGATTGTTTGATAGGGGAAACTCTCCCGGTGTTGATTTCTACTTGTTATTGATGCTATTGAGTGAAACCGTTGAACCAAGGTTTATGTTCAGATTGTTATTCATTATCATATCACCTCTGATCATGTTCCATATGATGTCTCGTGAGTAGTTCGTTTAGTTCTTGAGGACATGGGTGAAGTCTAAATGTTAGTAGTGAAGTATGGTTGAGTAATATTCAATGTTATGATATTTAAGTTGTGGTGTTATTCTTCTAGTGGTGTCGTGTGAACGTCGACTACACGACACTTCACCTTTATGGGCCTAGGGGAATGCATCTTGTACTCATTTGCCAATTGCGGGGTTGCCGGAGTGACGAAACACGAGCCCCCGTTGGTATATCGATGCGGGAGGGATCGCGGGATCTCGAGTTTAAGGTCTGTGGTTAGATTTATCTTAATTACTTTCTTGTAGTTGCGGATGCTTGCAAGGGGTATAATCACAAGTATGTATTAGTCCTAGGAAGGGCGGTACATTAGCATAGGTTCACCCACACAACACTTATCAAAACAATGAAGATTAATTAGCCGTATGTAGCGAAAGCACTAGACTAAAATCCCGTGTGTCCTCAAGAACGTTTGGTCATTATAAGTAAACAAACCGGCTTGTCCTTTGTGCTAAAAATGATTGGGCCACTCGCTGCAATTGTTACTCTCGCACTTTACTTACTCGTACTTTATTCATCTGTTACATCAAAACCCCACGAATACTTGTCTGTGAGCATTTACAGTGAATCCTTCATCGAAACTGCTTGTCAACACCTTCTGCTCCTCGTTGGGATCGACATTCTTACTTATCGAAGATAATGCGATACACCCCCTATACTTGTGGGTCATCAAGACTATTTTACGGCGCCGTTGCCGGGAGTGAAGCGCTATTGGTAAGTGGAATTGGTAAGGGAAATTTCTACTGTTTGTGCTGATTTTATTTACGCTTGCTTGCTATAACTCATTATGGAGAGATCTTCTCTTGAGTGTTTTATTTGGGAGATCCACTACTACTGCAAAGGTAGTGGATGAGGCGCTAGTAAGGAAGAATTACCATACAAAATACCTATGAAAATTATTGAACGTGTAGTGGGTAACCGTTATACGAGGGATGAAGCTGTCCACCCCGGAGATCATTTACCTGTTCTTACATGAATTATGCGGTTTATTCAAGTGTGCAGGTATTGCTATGGATGAAGTGAGGAAGAAACTATTCTCTGTATCGCTGTTTGGTAAAGCGGCGCATTGGTATAAATTACTGGATAATGGGGATTCTCTTGAATGGAATGATATTGTGCCCCGGTTTTATTCTAAGTTCTATCCTCCTGTTATCACCAGATTTTGGCTAAATCAGGAGGTGGGCCGCGACCAAGATGGGCTTGGAAGATTACACGTGGAAGGTCTCTGAAGCGGCCTTGTTCGGAGAATTTGGGCTAGATTGCCCATGTATCTTTAATTATAATAAATTGTATCTAGGTTAGAAGTTAGAATCTTACTCGTGCACGGTTTGGTGCACGCCCACATTAGAAAGTCCCCTGGACTATAAATATGTATCTAGGGTTTATGGAATAAACAACAACCAACGTTCAACCACAAACAAATCTCGGCGCATCGCCAACTCCTTCGTCTCGAGGGTTTCTACCGGTAAGTACCATGCTGCCTAGATCGCATCTTGCGATCTAGGCAGCCAAGCCTGCCCACGTTGTTCATGCGTTGCTCGTCTCGAAGCCTTTTTGATGGCGAGCAACGTAGTTATCTTAGACATGTTAGGGTTAGCATTGTTCTTCATATTACATGCTTTCGTAGTGCAACCCTTGCATGTCTAGCCGCCCTTACACCTATCTTAGGTGTAGGGGCGGCACCCGCTTGATCATAGTTTAGTAGATCTGATCCGTTACGGTTGCTCCTTGTTTCATCAAGGATTAGTTTAACATCCGCAATAGTTAGGCCTTACAAAGGGTTGGAGGATCCAGCGGCGTGTAGGGTGGCGTTTGCTAGCCCTAGAAAGGATGTTCCGGGGATCAACCTCGTGTTGGTTTTTAGGCCCTGTCTAGGATCGGCTTACGGTCACCGTGCGCGAGCGCGAGGCCCAATCGTGAGTAGGATGATCCGATTATGCGGTGAAAACCCTAAATCGTCGTAGATCTAATCAGCTTTATCTTGATCAAGCGGGACCACCATATATTCGGACACCTCGTCCGGATCATGGGTGAATCGGCTCCTTGAGCCGATTCACAGGATAACCTGAGAGCCGATCGAGGCTCGTATTTAACGTTTACGTGTGTGCCCTGCAGGAAACTAAGCGAGGCATCATCCACACCTTCCCGACCGAGGTATAGGTCAGGTGGCACGCCCTTGTGATAAACATCGGACGTGCGACCGGGGAGGCTTTGCGGGCCGTCGCTGCGAGGGACTGGGGCCAGCCGCAGCCCTAGTTGTTCCCGGCTCTACTGTGTTGCCCGTCTCTGCCCGCCAGGGGGTTTCTGACGTCAACACATTCTGGCACGCCCGGTGGGACGACCTTCGACATCCACCACATCGCCATCGGCATCCGAGATGGCGGAAGGCACTCGGTCAAGTACGAGGATCTGCCTGATGAGCTCAAGAAGAAGCATGAAGAAATCAAGGCGGTCCTCGAAGCCGAACTCATCGGCTCTTTCCACCGAACCCGCTCCCATGGCGTCAGGTGGAAGGGTTTCATACCTGAAGGCGCACTCGATGGAGTGGATCTGTCCGCCCCGTCAGAAGAACGCACCAGGTCGCTGAAGTACGAGGATCTCCCCGAGGAGCTCAAAAGGAAACGTGACGAGATCAAGGCAACCCTCGAAGCCGAACTCATCGGCTCCTCTGAGAAGACCTGGCCGCACGATATCAAGCTCGATAGAGACTCAAGTCCGTCGCCTGGCGTCAACATGGTGGATCTCAGCCACTCCATAGGCCAGCCAAAGTTCTCCTTTGGTGTCAACATGGCAGGGCTTGCGAGCCGCCATGGCAAAGATGAAGCAGAAAGCAGCCACTCCCGTGGCAAGGATGAAGAGGAGGCCGATCCACGCGGCCGGCCCCAAGATGATGACAGGCGGTACCTGACAGGGGAGGGAATGAGAAGCGTGCGGTATCAACGTCCACTCTCCGAGCACTTCCTCAACAAATATGAGCAGCAGTACGACCGACGTCGGCACTACGACGTAGATGATGAAAGGAATTGTCGGTCGATGCGAGAGGTCGGAGGTACCGTCAACATGATAGAAGCAACGACGGGTACAATCGTCGCGCGTCGAAGGGAGGTCAAGGGGGCAGGATGACATGGATAGGCACTGGGACTGTCCGTTCTTCAAACATTCTTGGGACTCGGGAATGAGCCGGTTGCCAACAATCGAGAACTGCCCAGAATGCAAGCAAAGGAAGAAGGATGCCGCTAACGTGTCCGTGTTCAAGCGTCTGGGGCCTCTCCCGCCTCGGAACAAGCACGCTGAGTCCGCTCGGGTGGAAGATCTCGAGGAACTAGAGGACAATGATGAAGAAGATAAATATCATCGGCCTAGGTGGTGCCCTGATGGGCTCAGCCGTTCCCAAAAGCGAAGGGTTCAGCGTCGCGTGGGTTGGAAGAAGTCGAAAGATTGTACCTGCACACGCTAAGGAAGGCACGGCCTGACCCGGCCGCCAAAATTCGGCGAACCCTGGACGAAGAAGGTCGGCCACAAAGAAAAGAGTGGCGCCCCAAGCAGAGGAAAGCCGATGATGATACATCGGCTGGCACAAACATGGTCTTCATTCTTCCAACGGAGTTTAGCGCTCCAAGATTATATGAAGCACCTGTGGCGCAATTAGACTGCGGCCCACGGCCGGTCATCTTTGAGAAGCCAAAAGAAAGAAGTTACAGGCATCTGAAGGCCCTGTACTTGCGAGGCTACATCAATGGGCAGCCTGTCAACAAGATGTTGGTGGACACCGGAGCGGCAGTCAACATTATGCCATACTCCATGCTACGTCGGTTGGGACGCTCGAGCTCAGATTTGATCAAGACCAATGTGACACTGAGTGATTTCAACGGCCAAGCATCTGACGCACAAGGTGTTCTGAATGTGGATCTGACCGTAGGAAGGAAAACTGTCCCTACGACGTTCTTTATCGTCGACAGCAAGAGTACCTACGCTGTCCTACTAGGGAGAGATTGGATCCACGCCAACTGTTGCATTCCATCCACGATGCACCAATGCCCGATACGAGTGGGATGGAGATGAAGTAGAGGTCGTCCATGCAGATGATTCAGTCGAGGTCTCAACGGCCGGCATGGACATTTGGGAGACATCAGGCCAAGAGCCGCTCTCAGGCATCAATTTGGACGACTGTGAGCGCATCGACGCGACAAAGAACGGGGTTAGGCTGGTTTTATCCACCGGCCTGACCGTGTGACAAAAGCAAATGTCGATGGATAAACGTGATGAGACTAATCCTTGTGATCGGCCCCAAAAGATTTGTGAAGGGACATCACAAAACCTTCACCGAGAAAGCAACGGGAGGCCGATTCCAGCAATCAGCCAAAAAATTATCCTCACCATCCATTCTGCCTGGGTTCAACATGTTATCCAACAGAGCCGATACCATCAATTCTCTTGACAGAATCGGCTCCGGGGGGCACCCAGGTGGATAAAACACGAGGATATGCAGTGGAAGCGTCTCATCCTTTGATGATGGGTATTGGAGTATGGGGGCCGATACACAAATCGGCCGAAAATTCAAAAATTTCGAGCATAGCCGATGTGCAGACATCGACTTAAGAATCAATGGAGCAGGGAGTGGGTCTTCCCTTCAAGGACCCCTAATTCCCATTGACAAGTCTTCAAGTTCAGCGGTGTTAGCAGCGAGGAACGTGACATCTTCTAAGACCCTGACTAACGGCAAGGGCAGCATAAACGTGCAAGTCAGGGTGGGGGTGAGCCTAACGAAGGGAGCATATCTCTTCTAAGACCAGGAGAACCGCCGATGACGAAGCCATCGGCTGTCACGCTTTGACTCAGAAACTGT
The DNA here is from genome assembly GCF_022539505.1 of Lolium rigidum. Classification (NCBI taxonomy): domain Eukaryota; kingdom Viridiplantae; phylum Streptophyta; class Magnoliopsida; order Poales; family Poaceae; genus Lolium; species Lolium rigidum. The sequence goes on from NC_061514.1 coordinate 266,284,569, forward strand.
CACTTCCAGGGGTTGTTGCGCCCAGGATTGGAGGGCGTCAGAAATGCGAGGACATCCTCACCGGAAGTTGCTGCAGCCTGCCGAAGATGATGAGCCGATCTGATCAGCAAGGCGCAAGGATTGAACTGAAGAAGCTCGGGGGAGGGCGGCTCGCCCTGAAATTTCCTCACTCTAGAGAACCAATTTTGTTGAATCGACTGATGCTGCATTACGAGTTGGAAACCGAGAATGACCGGCGTGGTCGGCTCACTGCTATTCTCGCCCCGACTGAGGCTCGGGGGGCAGCTTGCCCCGAAGGATCCTTTGCTACAGGAAGCCGATTTTGTTGGAACCGGCTGGCTCTGCATCACAATTTGTCTGAAGAATGGTACTAATATTGCAAAATTGTCAGTTTCAGCGTGCCAGTTGATTCGGCGACAGACCCAGGGCTCTGTTGGAGACACCTACTCAACACCAGTTTACCAGCCTGCTGGATTGACTGTCGACGGATGAAAGGTGATCAACTGGTTGGCCCCGCACGGTAACGCTCTCAGACATTGTTGAGCCCAGGCCTGTTTGCCTGAGTTACGGGTCCTCATCACTGTTTCCACCCCGGCTGAGGCTCGGGGGGCAGCTTGCCACGAAAGGTCCTTTGCTATAAGGAGCCGATTTGGCTGAGATCGGTCGGCTCTGTATTTCAATTTGCCGTGAGAGATGGTTGCTGTTAGAAGACAGAGCAGGATTACAAACGTCACTGCAGACCACCACAAGTAAATTTGTGGACAAGTGATGCCTGTTCTGCGGAGGTGGCAGCTTCAACGTTTGAATTGATCCAGCACCAGTCCTGGGGCTCTCCTGAAAGCAAAGAGGATCTAAAAGAGAAGGATCCGGCAGAAGAATGTCTGAGATTTAAAGTTAATAAGGAGACTGGACATTATTTCAGAAGTTTTGCCGCTAAGTTTAACATGCCCTCCGGTGGGATCTGCATTTACAAGTCCTAAGGTTTGCACGATTATGGCTTGGCCTTGTTTAAGCGGGAGTTTTGGGTCCGGGTGGATCTATATCGAAATTTATTGTGAGGGGCCGATGCGCTGCTGTCGGCTCACTGGGCTTTGACCAAATTGACAATCGGCAGAATCAGTTCAAAGGACAATCGGCTAAATTATCCTAAAGGAAATCGGCAAAATCGAATTGGGGAATTTCTTCATTGATGTACCAGATTTCTTACACCGAAGAGCTGATTGCTCTCAAAAGGGAGTACTAAGGGGATACATTGCCCCGTCTCATCGCTACTGATCCTATGCTAAGGGCCCTATCTACGGGCCGTTGCTGCCCTCGTCGTCGCCGTCATCACCGCCGTCGGCGCTGCTCCCGGCCGGCTCGTCGTCGCTGCTCCAGCGGCCGCCGGCAGGACCTTCGTTGTCCTCGTCTTCCTCGTCGTCGTCGTCGTCGTCGCTGTCGAAATCACTCAGATTCCCCGGCCAGGGGCAATGGCGCTTGGCCGGCGGCTCGTCGGGGAAGCTGTCGTCGTCGTCGTCCTCCTCTTCCTCCTCCTTCACCTCCTCGGAGGTGGTAAAGTCGTCCCAGGAGAAGCGATCGTCATCGCTCTCCTCCTCCGATTCCCCGTCGGCGAGGAAGCGGAGGTCACTCTCCCCATCCGTCGAGGATTTGTCATCCTCCGACCAGAGGGAGAAGTCATGGCTCGACTCCTCCCCGGCCTCAATAGCGCGGCGGATGTTGGCCGCGTGGACCGCCGCCGGGTTCGGCTCCGGCGTCGGCTCGCGAGACGAAGAGGACTGGGTGGGAAGATCCGACGAGGCGGAGGAGGAAGAAGACATTGTGGCAGAGGAGGGTTTTTTTTGGAAGTGCTAATGCGAAGAGGATGGAGAGGAGAACTGTTCGATGCGGTTAAATGAAAGGAGATGGGGTTTAGTTTTCGAGTAGTTTTCGAGGACATGGTGCCAAAACTGTCAAATCGTGCAGAGAAGTTGGGAAGGCAAGTCGTCATGATGAAGCATACTGCGACGGTTCTGCTCTGCCACGACATGACCCCTCGGAGGAAAAAACAGAGTGGTTTTGAAATTATCATTACCAAAACCAGGGGGGCATGTGTTATCACCAGATTTTGGCTAAATCAGGAGGTGGGCCGTGACCAAGATGGGCTTGGAAGATTACACGTGGAAGGTCTCTGAAGCGGCCTTGTTCGGAGAATTTGGGCTAGATTGCCCATGTATCTTTAATTATAATAAATTGTATCTAGGTTAGAAGTTAGAATCTTACTCGTGCACGGTTTGGTGCACGCCCACATTAGAAAGTCCCCTGGACTATAAATATGTATCTAGGGTTTATGGAATAAACAACAACCAACGTTCAACCACAAACAAATCTCGGCGCATCGCCAACTCCTTCGTCTCGAGGGTTTCTACCGGTAAGTACCATGCTGCCTAGATCGCATCTTGCGATCTAGGCAGCCAAGCCTGCCCACGTTGTTCATGCGTTGCTCGTATCGAAGCCTTTTTGATGGCGAGCAACGTAGTTATCTTAGACATGTTAGGGTTAGCATTGTTCTTCATATTACATGCTTTCGTAGTGCAACCCTTGCATGTCTAGCCGCCCTTACACCTATCTTAGGTGTAGGGGCGGCACCCGCTTGATCATAGTTTAGTAGATCTGATCCGTTACGGTTGCTCCTTGTTTCATCAAGGATTAGTTTAACATCCGCAATAGTTAGGCCTTACAAAGGGTTGGAGGATCCAGCGGCGTGTAGGGTGGCGTTTGCTAGCCCTAGAAAGGATGTTCCGGGGATCAACCTCGTGTTGGTTTTTAGGCCCTGTCTAGGATCGGCTTACGGTCACCGTGCGCGAGCGCGAGGCCCAATCGTGAGTAGGATGATCCGATTATGCGGTGAAAACCCTAAATCGTCGTAGATCTAATCAGCTTTATCTTGATCAAGCAGGACCACCATATATTCGGACACCTCGTCCGGATCATGGGTGGATCGGCTCCTTGAGCCGATTCACGAGGATAACTCGAGAGCCGATCGAGGCTCGTATTTAATGTTTACGTGTGTGCCCTGCAGGAAACTAAGCGAGGCATCATCCACACCTTCCCGACCGGGTATAGGTCGGGTGGCACGCCCTTGTGATAAACATCGGACGTGCGACCAGGAGGCTTTGCGGGCCGTCGCTCTGAGGGACCGGGGCCAGCCGCAGCCCTAGTTGTTCCCGGCTCTACTGTGTTGCCCGTCTCTGCCCGCCAGGGGGTTTCTGACGTCAACACCTCCAAGTGAGATTCACAAAGATCGGAATCGCATATATAATTTTTGGCCTCATGAAGGAGAGAGTATTGCCCAAGCGTGGGGGAGATTGAAGTCTTTAATGCTCAAATGCCCCATTCATGAGCTTCCTGGTAATATTATTATTGATAATTTCTATGCAAGACTTTCTTTTCAAGACAAGACCTTGCTGGATACTTCTTGTTCCGGATCATTTACACGCAACGGGGAAGAGTTTAAAAGGGACCTTCTTAATCGGATCCAAGAAAATACTCGAAGGATGGGAGAACGACAAGGATAGAGAATCGGGTATAAATTATGATTATAAATGCATTGAAGCTTTTATGGATACTGATAAATTTCGTAATATGAGTGCTACTTATGGTCTTGATTCTCAAGTTGCTTGCAAATCTTTATAAAGCTTTTGCTTCTCATTATGAATTGCCTAAGAAGAACTTTGATAAGTATCATGAACCGTATAAAGATAAAATTGATTCATCTATAAATAAATGTGTTGTAGTTGAAGCCGTTGATCATGTTATTCCTGAAGCTTATATTGAAAAAACTCCTTTCCCTGCTAAAATGAAGGAGTACTCTATTATAAATAGTGCGGTTCATAAAAGTGAAAAGAAACCTATAGAACTCGAAGAACAAATAAAAATTGAACCTCGTTGTTGCAATTGTTAAAGATCTTGTGACTGAAAATGTAGAAGATGGTCATATTATTTTACTGTGAAGATGCTTCTAATATTGTTTCGCATCCTAATAAGTCTAGGAAAGCTAGTGTTCCTATGCTATCTCGTTAGAATTGGTGATCATTGTTATTATGGATTATGTGATATTGGTGCAAGTATTAGTGCTATTCCTTATGAGCTTTACACGGAGATTATGCACGAAATTGGTTCTTGTGAACTTGAAGATATTGATGTGGTTATTCGGTGGCTAATCGAGAAACTATCTCTCCAATTGGTATTATTCGAGATGTGGAAGTTTTATGTGGTAAGATTAAATATCCTGTCGACTTTTTGGTACTTGGTTCTGCTTGCTAGTAAATATTGTCCTATCATTTTTGGTAGACCTTTTCTAAATACTTGTGGAGCTATTATAGATTGCAAGACAGAGAAAATTTTGACTAAATTTGCTGGTGAATCTTATGAGTTTAACTTCTCTAAATTTACCAAAACACCTTATAAAATTGATTCGCCTAATAGTGATTTTAAAGTTGAACTGTGTGCATCTATTGTTCTTGCTCCTAATAATCCTTTGCAGCAACATTTGGAGAATAGTGAGAGTGAAGTTTTTAGGGAAGAAAGAAATGAGCTTGATGAAATTTTCCTTCGTCAACCTATTCTTAAGCAAGATTTACCGGTGGAAGACTTGGGTACAACACCACCACCAAAGGAAGATCCTGTCTTTGATTTAAAACCATTGCCTGATAATCTTAAATATGCTCATATTGATGATAAGAAAATATATCCTGTTATTATTAGTTCTAAGCTTTCAGAGTTTGAAGAAGAAAGGTTATTGGAAATATCGAAGAAACACCGAGGTGCTATTGGCTACACTCTTGATGACTTGAAGGGGATTTCTCCCTCTATTTGCCAACACGCCATTAATATGGAAGATGATGCGAAGCCTGTTGTTGAACCTCAGCGTCGTCTAATTCCTAAGATGAAGGATGTGGTAAGAAATGAGGTATTAAGACTCCTTGAAGTCTGGTATTATATATCCTATTGCTGATAGTAGATGGGTTAGTCCTGTGCATTGTGTTCCTAAGAAAGGAGGAATGATCTGTTGTGCCTAATGATAATGATGAGCTCATACCTCAAAGAGTAGTTGTAGGTTATAGAATGTGCATTGATTATCGAAAAGTTAATAAGGTTACTAAGAAAGATCGTTACCCTTTGCCTTTTATTGATCAAATGTTAGAAAGGTTATCTAAAAATACTCATTTTTGCTTTCTTGATGGTTATTCGGGTTTTCACAAATTGCTTGTTAAAACTAAAGATCAAGAGAAAACCACTTTCACTTGTCCCTATGGAACTTATGCTTATAGGCGTATGCCTTTTGGTTTATGTAATGCTCCTGCTACTTTTCAAAGATGCATGTCTGCTATTTTTCATGGCTTTTGTGAGAGTATTGTGGAGGTATTCATGGATGATTTCTCTTGTCTATGGGAATTCTTTTGATAGTTGCTTGCGAAACCTTGATAAAGTTTTGCGGAGATGTGAAGAAACTAACCTTGTTCTTAATTGGGAGAAATGCCACTTTATGGTTAATGAAGGAATTGTATTGGGACATAAAATTTCCGAGAGAGGTATTGAAGTTGATAGAGCTAAAGTTGAAGCCATTGAGAAGATGCCCTATCCTAGGGATGTTAAAGGTATTCGTAGTGTTCTTGGTCATGCTGGGTTTTGATACGTCTCCGACGTATCGATAATTTCTTATGTTCTATGCCATATTATTGATGATACCTACATGTTTTATGCACACTTTATGTCATATTCGTGCATTTTCTGGAACTAACCTATTAACAAGATGCCGAAGTGCCGGTTCTGTTTTCTCGCTGTTTTTGGTTTCGAAATCCTAGTAACGAAATATTCTCGGAATCGGACGAAATCAAGACCCGAGTCCCTATTTTCACCGGGAGCATCCGGAACACCCGAGAAGGACCAGAGGGGGGCCACAGGCCACCCAGACCATAGGCCGGTGCGGCCCAGGCCCTGGCCGCGCCGCCCTATGGTGTGGCCACCCCTTCGACCCTCCTGCGCCGCCTCTTCGCCTATATAAAGCCCCTGGATCGAAAACCCTGATACGAAGAACGAAACCCACAGAAACCTTCCAGAGCCGCCGCCATCGCGAAGCCAAGATCTGGGGGACAGGAGTCTCTGTTCCGGCACCCTGCCGGAGCGGGGAAGTGCCCCCGGAAGGCTTCTCCATCGACACCGCTGCCATCTCCACCGCCATCTTCATCACCGCTGCTGCTCCCATGAGGAGGGAGTAGTTCTCCATCGAGGCTCGGGGGCTGTACCGGTAGCTATGTGGTTCATCTCTCTCCTATGTACTTCAATACAATAATCTCATGAGCTGCCTTACATGATTGAGATTCATATGATGATGCTTGTAATCTAGATGTCACTATGTTAGTCAAGTGAGTTTTACTTATGTGATCTCCGGAGACTCCTTGTCCCACGTGTGTAAAGGTGACGAGTGTGTGCACCGTGTGGGTCTCTTAGGCTATATTTCACGGAATACTTATTCACTGTTGAATGGCATAGTGAGGTGCTTATTTATATCTCTTTATGATTGCAATGTGTTTGTATCACAATTTATCTATGTGCTACTCTAGTGATGTGTTATTAAAGTAGTTTTATTCCTCCCGCACGTGTGCAAAGGTGACAGATGCGTGCACCGTGTTAGTACTTGGTTTATGCTATGATCATGATCTCTCGTAGATTGCGAAGTTAACTATTGCTATGATAATATTGATGTGATCTATTCCTCCTACATATGCATGAAGGTGACGAGTGTGCATGCTATGCTAGTACTTGGTTTAGTCTTTTGATCTATCTTACACTAAAGGTTACTAAAATATGAGCATTATTGTGGAGCTTGTTAACTCCGGCATTGAGGGTTCGTGTAATCCTACGCAATGTGTTCATCATCCAACAAAAGTGTAGAGTATGCATTTATCTATTCTGTTATGTGATCAATGTTGAGAGTGTCCACTAGTGAAAGTCTAATCCCTAGGCCTTGTTCCTAAATACTCCTATCGCTGCTTGTTTACTTGTTTCTATCGTGTTACTACTGCTTGCATTACTACTTGCTTCTTTACTTGTCCTGGGCAAAGCACTTTTACGGTGCTCGTTGCTACTACTTATTCATACCACCTGTATTTCACTATCTCTTCGCCGAACTAGTGCACCTATTAGGTGTGTTGGGGACACAAGAGACTTCTTGCTTTGTGGTTGCGGGGTTGCATGAGAGGGATATCTTTGACCTCTTCCTCCTCGAGTTCGATAAACCTTGGGTATCCACTTAAGGGAAACTTGTCTGCTGTTCTACAAACCTCTGCTCTTGGAGGCCCAACAACTGTCTACAAGAATAGAAGCTCCCGTAGACATCAAGCACTTTTACAGGCGCCGTTGCCGGGGAGGAAAGGTAAAAAGGCACTCATACTCCGGTTCCCGGTAACGGTACTTTTCCGGCGCCATTGTGTTTGTGCTCGAAGCTATTTCCTTTAGATCCTGCAATTGCATCTTTTTGTTTCTTGTTTTTATTTTCACTAGTTAGGCATAATGGAAAACAACAAAAAATTTAGTGAGCTTTTTAATCTTTTTCCTGATTTAGAATTGTTTGGTGTGAACATTAAAAAACCAATGGAACCTTATTTGCATGCTAGTAGCGATGTTATTAGTATGAATGCAATTACTGCTAATGCTATGGAGAAGTCTAAGCTTGGGGAAGTCTGGTTTTCATGATCTTTTTAGCTTCCCATCTTTAGGGAGAAAATTTTCTCTCGATAATACTTTATCTCCCATATGCGATAACTCTAATGATGCTTGTGATATTTTAAATGCACCTACTTGAAAGTACTCCATATAAAATACCTATGAAAATTATTGAACGTGTTATGGATAACCGCTATGAAGGGGATGGAAGCTGTGCATCCTGGAGATCATTTACTTGTTTTTGCATGAATTATGCGGGTTATTCAAGTGTGCAGGTATCTCTATGAATGAAGTGAAGAAGAAATTATTCTCTATGTCGTTGTACGGTAAGCGGCGCATTGGCATAAACTGCTGAAGGATGAGCATTCTCTTGATTGGAAGGATATTGTGCATCTATTTTATTCTAAATTCTATCCTCCAAGTGAAATTCACAAAGACTCGAAACCGAATATATAATTTCTGGCCTCATGATGGAGAGAGTATTGCCCAAGCATGGGAGAGATTGAAGTCTTTAATGCTCAAATGCCCCAATCATGAGCTTCCGGGTAATATCATTATTGATAATTTCTATGCGAGACTTTCTCTTCAAGATAAGACTTTGCTTGGATGCTACTTGTTCTGGATCATTCACGCGCAACAAAGAAGAGTTTAAAAGGGACCTTCTTGATCGGATTAAGGAGAACGGCGAAGATTGGGAGAACGATAAAGGTAAAGAGTCGGTATAAATTATGATTATGAATGCATTGAAACTTTTATGGATACCGATAAATTTCGAAATATGAGTGCTACTTATGGTCTTGACTCTCAAGTTGCTGCAAATCTTTATAAAGCCTTTGCTTCTCATTTTGAATTGCCTAAAAAGAATTTTGATAAGTATCATGAACCTTTTAAAGAGGCTTGTATGAAGAATGAAATTGTTGTTAATTATTGTAATGAGCATGCTCAAACTCCTAAGAATGTTATTTCCTATAAGCATGTTAATTTTTGTGGAATACATAGACCTTGTGGAGTTAATCAAATCAAAGATGAATATTGTATCCATCATGCTAATGAAAAAACTAGAAAGTGGTTTAGGGCTCTAGATGATCTTGGTAAAAAAGTTTGTGCCCTCTATCCTTTTATTTGTGAAGTTTGCCATGAAGTGGGTCATTTTAATTTTCAATGCTCCTCCAATGATAATTTGAACCCAATGAGTGCTGCAAATTTGTATTGTGATGATGAAATTACTCCTAATCAGCATGATGAACTTACTTTATTTTTGGGGTGTGAAGAGCTGTCGAGAAAAATCTCTTTGTTACATATGAGTGATCTTGATGTTGATGATGTCCTGCATGGGTGTTTTTCTTATTTCATTGATAATAGCCATACAAATACTTACATACAAAATATTTTAGAAGATGACACCTTGCCAAAATATGATAGGACCGTTGTGTGTTTTCAACTAATTAATGAAAAGGAGGGATCCTCCCAAGTTTCTTCTATTGTTTCTGAAAGTAAATCAGGTTATGCGGACAAGCCACCCTTCAAACCTCTTCCTCCTAAAGAAGGGAACGAGGAGAAGGAAGAGAAGAAGAAGAAGAAGAAGGGAACGAAGAAGAAGAAGAAGAAGGAGAATAAAAAGGAAGAGGTAACGGCGTATCCCCGCGTGAATGAGATAACGCTAGGTAACCGTAAGTATGTTGCTCCTAATGATTATTGTGACAATGAATCTGAATACGATGATCTTCCTATGCCCTTTACATACATTAGCGATCATGATTTGAATGAGCACACTACTTTTGATATTACAAATCTCCGGGAAATTAATTCTGAAAATGATGATAATAATTGCCATAGTGTCGGTACTATCCATGCTTCCTCCCATAATGATATAGAAAGCTCTAAGCTTGGGGAAGAGGTGTTTGAAAATCCTTTAGCTACTGGTCATTATGTTCTTGATACATCTCCTTCTAATAACAATGATGGTGTGGACACGGATAAACCGATTGTGAAAGATAACTATTCTATTTCCTATGATGACACCTGTGCCCTCGATCTCCGATGATTATTATAAAGAATGCTATGATATAGGTTCTAACTATCCTTATGAAACTTGTCATAGTCATGATTGGATTACTAAAAACAATTCCCTTAATATGCAATTTGTTTACCATGTTCAAATTCTTGATAATAATCTTACTCCAATTACTATTAATGAGAATAACTCTTCTTATGCCAAATTTAATGATACTTCTATGCATATGAACCATGATAAGAATGTTTTAAGTGATGGGTATATTGTGGATTTTATCAATGATGCTACTGAAAGTTATTATGAGAGAGGGAAATACGGTTATATGCATTTCAATAATATTAAGTTTCCCCTCTTTATGCTGAAATTTTTGAAGCTACACTTGTTTTATCTTCCTATGCTTGTTACTTTGCTCTTCATGAACTTGTTTATTTACAAGATTCCTATGCATAGGAAGCATGTTAGACTTAAATTTATTTTGAATTTGCCTCTTGATGCTTTCTTTTGCTTCAAATACTATTTCTTGCGAGTGCATCATTAAAATTGCTGAGCCCATCTTAACGGCTATAAAGAAAGAACTTCTTGGGAGATAACCCATGTGTTATTTTGCTACAGTACTTTGTTTTATATTTGTGTCTTAGAAGTTGTTTACTACTGTAGCAACCTCTCCTTATCATGTTTTTGTGCCAAGTAAAGTCTCTATGGTAAAGTTGATGCTAGATTTGGATTGCTGCGCAGAAACAGCATTGCTTGTCTGTCACGAATCTGGGTCTAATTCTCTGTAGGTAACTCAGAAAATTATGCCAATTTACGTGAGTGGTCCTCAGATATGTACGCAACTTTCATTAGTTTTGAGTTTTTCCATTTGAGCAAGTCTGGTGCCATTTTAAAATTCGTCTTTACGGACTGTTCTGTTTTTGACAGATTCTGCCTTTTATTTCGCATTGCTTCTTTATTTGTGTTGGGTGGATTTCTTTGTTTCATTACCTTCCAGTAGCTTTGAGCAATGTCCATAAGTGTTAAGAATGATTGTGTCACCTCTGAACATGTGAGTTTTTGATTATGCACTAACCCTCTAATGAGTTTGCTTAAAGTTTGGTGTGGAAGAAGTTTTCAAGGGTCAAGAGAGGAGGATGATATACTATGATCAAGGAGAGTGAAAGCTCTAAGCTTGGGGATGCCCCGGTGGTTCACCCCTGCATATTTCAAGAAGACTCAAGCGTCTAAGCTTGGGGATGCCCAAGGCATCCCTTCTTCATCGACAACATTATCAGGTTCCTCCCCTGAAACTATATTTTTATTCAGTCACATCTTATGTACTTTGCTTGGAGCGTCTGTGTGCTTTTGTTTTTGTTTTTGTTTGAATAAATGCTTGTGTGGGAGAGAGACACGCTCCTCTGGTTCATATGAACACATGTGTTCTTTGCTTTATCTTTTAGTGTTCATGACGAAGGTTAAAACTGCTTCGTTAATTTGTTATATGGTTGGAATTGGAAAATGATACATGTAGTAAATTGCTATAATGTCTTGGATAATGTGATACTTGGCAATTGTTGTGCTCATGTTTAAGCTCTTGCATCATATGCTTTGCACCTATTAATGAAGAAATACATAGAGCTTGCTAAAATTTGGTTTGCATAATTGGTCTCTCTAAAGTCTAGATAATTTCTAGTATTGAGTTTTGAACAACAAGGAAGACGGTGTAGAGTCTTATAATGTTTACAATATGTCTTTTATGTGAGTTTTGCTGCACCGGTTCATCCTTGTGTTTGTTTCAAATAACCTTGCTAGCCTAAGCCTTGTATCGAGAGGGAATACTTCTCATGCATCCAAAATCCTTGAGCCAACTACTATGCCATTTGTGTCCACCATACCTACCTACTACATGGTATTTCTCCGCCATTCCAAAGTAAATTGCTTGAGTGCTACCTTTAAAATTCCATCATTCATCTTTACAATATATAGCTCATGGGACAAATAGCTTAAAAACTATTGTGGTATTGAATATGTACTTATGCACTTTATCTCTTATTAAGTTGCTTGTTGTGCGATAACCATGTTTCTGGGGACGCCATCAACTATCCTTTGTTGAATATCATGTGAGTTTCTATGCATGTCCGTCTTGTCTGAAGTAAGAGAGATCTACCACCTTCATGGTTGGAGCATGCATATTGTTAGAGAAGAACTTTGGGCCGGTAACTAAAGCCATGATTCATGGTGGAAGTTTCAGTTTTGGACATATATCCTCAATCTCATATGAGAATAATAATTGTTGCCACATGCTTATGCATTAAAGAGGAGTCCATTATCTGTTGTCCATGTTGTCCCGGTATGGATGTCTAAGTTGAGAATAATCAAAAGCGAGAAATCCAAAATGCGAGCTTTCTCCTTAGACCTTTGTACAGGCGGCATGGAGGTACCCCATTGTGACACTTGGTTAAAACATGTGCATTGCAAAGATCCGGTAGTCCAAGCTAAATAGGACAAGGTGCGGGCACTATTAGTATACTATGCATGAGGCTTGCAACTTGTAAGATATAATTTTCATAACTCATATGCTTTATTACTACCGTTGACAAAATTGTTTCATGTTTTCAAAATAAAAGCTCTAGCACAAATATAGCAATCGATGCTTTCCTCTTTGAAGGACCATTCTTTTACTTTTATGTTGAGTCAGTTCACCTATCTCTCTCCACCTCAAGAAGCAAACACTTGTGTGAACTGTGCATTGATTCCTACATACTAGCATATTGTACTTGTTATATTACTCTATGTTGACTATTATCCATGAGATATACATGTTATAAGTTGAAAGCAACCGCTGAAACTTCATCTTCCTTTGTGTTGCTTCAATGCCTTTACTTTGATTTATTGCTTTATGAGTAAACTCTTATGCAAGACTTATTAATACTTGTCTTGAAGTACTATTCATGAAAAGTCTTTGCTTTATGATTCACTTGTTTACTCATGTCATTACCATTGTTTTGATCGCTGCATTCACTACATATGTTTACAAATAGTATGATCAAGGTTATGAGGGCATATCACTTCAGAAATTATCTTTGTTATCGTTTTACTGCTCGGGACGAAGCAGAACTAAGCTTGGGGATGCTTGATACGTCTCCGACGTATCGATAATTTCTTATGTTCTATGCCATATTATTGATGATACCTACATGTTTTATGCACACTTTATGTCATATTCGTGCATTTTACGGAACTAACCTATTAACAAGATGCCGAAGTGCCAGTTCCTGTTTTCTGCTGTTTTTGGTTTCAGAAATCGTAGTAACGAAATATTCTCGGAATCGGACGAAATCAAGACCCAGGTCCCTATTTTCACCGGGAGCATCCAGAACACCCGAGAAGGACCGAGAGGGGGCCACGAGGCCACCCGGACCATAGGCCGGCGCGGCCCGGGCCCCGGCCGCGCCGCCCTATGGTGTGGCCACCCCTTCGACCCTCCTGCGCCGCCTCTTCGCCTATATAAAGCCCCTGGATCGAAAACCACGATACGAAGAACGAAACCCACAGAAACCTTCCAGAGCCGCAGCCATCGCGAAGCCAAGATGCGGGGGACGGGAGTCTCGTTCCGGCACCTGCCGGAGCGGGGAAGTGCCCCGGAAGGCTTCTCCATCGACACCGCTGCCATCTCCACCGCCATCTTCATCACCGCTGCTGCTCCCATGAGGAGGGAGTAGTTCTCCATCGAGGCGCGGGGCTGTACCGGTAGCTATGTGGTTCATCTCTCTCCTATGTACTTCAATACAATAATCTCATGAGCTTCCTTACATGATTGAGATTCATATGATGATGCTTGTAATCTAGATGTCACTATGTTAGTCAAGTGAGTTTTACTTATGTGATCTCCGGAGACTCCTTGTCCCACGTGTGTAAAGGTGACAGTGTGTGCACCGTGTGGGTCTCTTAGGCTATATTTCACGGAATACTTATTCACCTGTTGAATGGCATAGTGAGGTGCTTATTTATATCTCTTTATGATTGCAATGTGTTTGTATCACAATTTATCTATGTGCTACTCTAGTGATGTGTTATTAAAGTAGTTTTATTCCTCCTGCACGTGTGCAAAGGTGACGAGTGTGTGCACCGTGTTAGTACTTGGTTTATGCTATGATCATGATCTCTCGTAGATTGCGAAGTTAACTATTGCTATGATAATATTGATGTGATCTATTCCTCCTACATATGCATGAAGGTGACGAGTGTGCATGCTATGCTAGTACTTGGTTTAGTCTTTTGATCTATCTTACACTAAAGGTTACTAAAATATGAGCATTATTGTGGAGCTTGTTAACTCCGGCATTGAGGGTTCGTGTAATCCTACGCAATGTGTTCATCATCCAACAAAAGTGTAGAGTATGCATTTATCTATTCTGTTATGTGATCAATGTTGAGAGTGTCCACTAGTGAAAGTCTAATCCCTAGGCCTTGTTCCTAAATATCTGCTATCGCTGCTTGTTTCTTGTTTTCTTGTGTTACTACTGCTTGCATTACTCTTGCTTCTTTACTTGTCCGGGCAAAGCACTTTTCAGGTGCTCGTTGCTACTACTTATTCATACCACCTGTATTTCACTATCTCTTCGCCGAACTAGTGCACCTATTAGGTGTGTTGGGGACACAAGAGACTTCTTGCTTTGTGGTTGCGGGGTTGCATGAGAGGGATATCTTTGACCTCTTCCTCCCTGAGTTCGATAAACCTTGGGTATCCACTTAAGGGAAACTTGCTGCTGTTCTACAAACCTCTGCTCTTGGAGGCCCAACACTGTCTACAAGAATAGAAGCTCCCGTAGACATCACTGGGTTTTATAGGATGTTCATTAAAGACTTCTCTAAGATTTCAAAGCCTCTTACTAATCTTCTTCAAAAAGATGTACCTTTTGTTTTTGATGATGATTGTAAGGAAGCTTTTGAAACTCTAAAGAAAGCCTTAACAACTGCCTCTATAGTTGAACCTCCTGATTGGAATTTACCATTTGAAATTATGTGTGATGCTAGTGATTTCGCTATAGGCGCTGTTCTTGGACAGCGAGTAGATAAAAAACTGAATGTTATTCATTATGCTAGTAAAACTCTTGATGCTGCTTGATACGTCTCCAACGTATCTATAATTTCTGATGTTCCATGCTTGTTTTATGACAATACCGACATGTTTTGTTCACACTTTATGTCATTATTATGCGTTTTCCGGAACTAACCTATTGACGAGATGCCGAAAGGCCAGTTGCTTTTTTCTGCTGTTTTTGGTTCCAGAAAGGCTGTTCGGGCAATATTCTCGGAATTGGACGAAATCAACGCCAAACCTCCTATTTTTCCCGGAAGGCTCTAGAACACCGAAGAAGAGTCGGAGAGGGGCCGAGGGGGCCACCACACCATAAGGCGGCGCGGGCCGGACCACGGCCGCGCCGGCCTAGTGTGAGGCCACCCTGTCGGCCCTCTGCGCCGCCTCTTCGCCTATATAACCCCTTTCGACCTAAAAACGCGAGTACCTCTTGACGAAACTCCGGAAAGACTCCGGGGCGCCGCCACCGTCGCGAAACTCCACTCGGGGGACAGAACTCTCTGTTCCGGCACCCTGCCGGGACGGGGAATTGCCCCCGGAGCCATCTCCACCGCCGTCTCCACCGCCATATTCACCGCCATCGCTGCCTCCATGATGAGGAGGGAGTAATTCACCCCCGAGGCTGAGGGCTCCGTTGTAGCTATGTGGTTAATCTCTCTCCCATGTACTTCAATACAATAATCTCATGAGCTGCTTTACATGATTGAGATTCATATGAGTTTTGTATCACTACTATTCTATGTGCTACTCTAGTGATGTTATTAAAGTACTCTATTCCTCCTGCATGGTGTAATGGTGACAGTGTGTGCATCCGTGTTAGTACTTGGCGTAGGAAGCATGTTAGACTTAAATGTGTTTTGAATTTGCCTCTTGATGCTCTCTTTTGTTTCAAATACTATTTCTTGCGAGTGCATCATTAAAACTGCTGAGCCCATCTTAACGGCTATAAAGAAAGAACTTCTTGGGAGATAACCCATGTGTTCTTTTGCTACGAGTACTTTGTTTTATATTTATGTCTTGGAAGTTGTTTACTACTGTAGCAACCTCTCCTTATCTTAGTTTTGTGTTTTGTTGTGCCAAGTAAAGTCGTTGATAGAAAGGTTGATACTAGATTTGGATTACTGCGCAGAAACAGATTTCTTTGCTGTCACGAATCTGGGCAAAATTTTCTGTAGGTAACTCAGAAAATTATTCCAATTTACGTGAGTGATCCTCAGATATGTACGCAACTTTCATTCAATTTGAGCATTTTCATTTGAGCAAGTCTGGTGCCCTTTTAGAATTCGTCTTTACGGACTGTTCTGTTTTGACAGATTCTGCCTTTTATTTCGTATTGCTTCTTTTGCTATGTGGGATGGATTTCTTTGTTCCATTGACTTCCAGTAGCTTTGGGCAATGTCCATAAGTGTTAAGAATGATTGTGTCACCTCTGAACATGTGAGTTTTTGATTATGCACTAACCCTCTAATGAGTTTGTTTCGAGTTTGGTGTGAAGGAAGTTTTCAAGGGTCAAGAGAGGAGGATGATATACTATGATCAAGGAGAGTGAAAGCTCTAAGCTTGGGGATGCCCCGGTGGTTCATCCCTGCATATTTCAAGAAGACTCAAGCATCTAAGCTTGGGGATGCCCAAGGCATCCCCTTCTTCATCGACAAATTATCGGGTTCCTTCTCTTGAAACTATATTTTTATTCGGTCACATCTTATGTACTTTACTTGGAGCGTCTGTATGTTTCTTGTTTTTGTTTTTGTTTGAATAAATGCTTGTGTGGGAGAGAGACACGCTCCGCTGGTTCGCATGAACACATGTGTTCTTAGTTTTTAATTTTCATGGCGAAGGATGAAACTGCTTCGTTAATTGTTATATGGTTGGAAACGGAAAATGCTACATGTAGTAACTGGTATGATGTCTTGAATAACTTGATACATTGCTGTGCTCATGTTTAAGCTCTTGCATCATATACTTTGCACCTATTAGTGAAGAAATACATAGAGCTTGTTAAAATTTGGTTTGCATGAGTGGTTTCTCTAGAGTCTAGATATTTTCTAGTGAGGTGTTTGAACAACGGGGAAGACAATGTATAGTCTTATAATGCTTGTAATATGTCTTTTATGTAAGTTTTGATGTACTAGTTTATGCTTGTGTTTGCTTCAAACAACCTTGCTAGCCTAAGCCTTGTATCGAGAGGGAGTACTTCTCATGCATCCAAAATCCTTGAGCCAACCACTATGCCATTTGTGTCCACCATACCTACCTACTACATGGTATTTCTCCGCCATTCCAAAGTAAATTGCTTGAAGTGCTACCTTTAAATTTCTATCCTCTACCTTTACAATATATAGCTCATGGGACAAATAGCTTAAAAACTATTGTGGTATTGAATATGTACTTATGCATTTTATTTCTTATAAGTTGCTTGTTGTGCGATAACCATGTTCCCGGGGACGCCATCAACTACTCTTTGTTGAAAATCATGTGAGTTGCTATGCATGTTCGTCTTGTCCGAAGTAAGGGCGATCTACCACTTTATGGTTAGAGCGTGCATATTGTTAGAGAAGAGCATTGGGCCGCTAACTAAAGCCATGATCCATGGTGGAAGTTTCGATTTTGGACATATATCCTCAATCTCATATGAGAAAATTAATTGTTGCTACACGCTTATGCATAAAAGAGGAGTCCATTATCTGTTGTCTATGTTGTCCCGGTATGGATGTCTAAGTTGAGAATAATCAATAGCGAGAAATCCAATGCGAGCTTTCTCCTTAGACCTTTGTACAGACGGCATAGAGGTACCCCTTTGTGACACTTGGTTAAAACATGTGCATTGCGATAATCCCGGTAGTCCAAGCTAATTAGGACAAGGTGCGGGCACTATTAGTATATTATGCATGAGGCTTGCAACTTGTAGGATATAATTTACATGATACATATGCTTTATTACTATCGTTGACAAAATTGTTTCTTGCTTTCAAAACCAAAGCTCTAGCACAAATATAGCAATCAATGCTTCCCTCTGCGAAGGGACATTCTTTTACTTTTATGTTGAGTCAGTTTACCCATTTCTCTCTATCTTAGAAGCAAACACTTGTGATTAACTGTGCATTGATTCTTACATACTTGCATATTATACTTGTTATATTGCTTTGCATTGACAATTATCCATGAGATATACATGTTACAAGTTGAAAGCAACCGCTGAAACTTAATCTTCCATTGTGTTGCTTCAATGTCTTTACTTTGAATTTATTGCTTTATGAGTTAACTCTTATGCAAGACTTATTGATGCCTGTCTTGAAAGTACTATTCATGAAAAGTCTTTGCTATATGATTCAATTGTTTACTCATTGCATTAACATTGCTTCGAATCGCTGCATTCATCTCATATGCTTTACAAAAGTATGATTAAGATTATGTTGGTAGCATGTCACTTCAGAAATTATCTTTTATCGTTTACCTACTCGAGGACGAGTAGGAACTAAGCTTAGGGATGCTGATACGTCTCCAACGTATCTATAATTTACGATGTTCCATGCTTGTTTTATGACAATACCGACATGTTTTGTTCACACTTTATGTCATTATTATGCGTTTTCCGGAACTAACCTATTGACGAGATGCCGAAAGGCCGGTTCGTTGTTTTACGCTATTTTTGGTTCCCGAAAGGCCGTTCGGGCAATATTCTCGGAATTGGACGAAATCAACGCCAAACCTCCTATTTTTCCCGGAAGGCTCCGAACACCGAAGAAGGGTCGGAGAGGGGCCGGGGGCCACCACACCATAAGGCGGCGCGGGCCGGACCCCGGCCGCGCCGGCCTAGTGTGAGGCCACCCTGTCAGCCCTCTGCGCCGCCTCTTCGCCTATATAACCCCTTTCGACCTAAAACGCGAGTACCTCTTGACGAAACTCCGGAAAGACTCCGGGCGCCGCCACCGTCGCGAAACTCCAATTCGGGGGACGGAACTCTCTGTTCCGGCACCTGCCGGGATGGGGAATTGCCCCCGAGCCATCTCCACCGCCGTCTCCACCGCCATCTTCACCGCCATCGCTGCCTCCATGATGAGGAGGGAGTAATTCACCCCGAGGCTGAGGGCTCCGCTGTAGCTATGTGGTTAATCTCTCTCCCATGTACTTCAATACAATAATCTCATGAGCTGCTTTACATGATTGAGATTCATATGAGTTTTGTATCACTACTATTCTATGTGCTACTCTAGTGATGTTATTAAAGTACTCTATTCCTCCTGCACGGTGTAATGGTGACGAGTGTGTGCATCCGTGTTAGTACTTGGCGTAGGCTATGATTGTAATCTCTTGTAGATTATGAAGTTAACTATTGCTATGATAGTATTGATGTGATCTATGCCTCCTTCATAGTGTGATGGTGACGAGTGTGCATGCTATGTTAGTTCTCGGTGTAATTGTGTTGATATATCTTACACTCTAAGGTTATTTAAATATGAACATTGAATTGTGGAGCTTGTTAACTCCGGCATTGAGGGTTCGTGTAATCCTACGCAATGGTGTTCATCATCCAACAAGAGAGTGTAGAGTATGCATTTATCTATTACTGTTATGTGATCAATGTTGAGAGTGTCCACTAGTGAAAGTATGATCCCTAGGCCTTGTTCCTAAATACGCTATCGCTGCTTGTTTCTTGTTTTCTTGCGTTACTACTTGCTGCGTTACTACTGCTTGTTTACTTGTCCTGGGCAAAGCACTTTTACTCGGTGCCGTTGCTACTGCTTATTTATACCACCCGTATTTCACTATCTCTTCGCCGAACTAGTGCACCTATTAGGTGTGTTGGGGACACAAGAAACTTCTTGCTTTGTGGTTGCGGGGTTGCATGAGAGGGATATCTTTGACCTCTTCCTCCCTGAGTTCGATAAACCTTGGGTGATCCACTTAAGGGAAACTTGCTGCTGTTCTACAAACCTCTGCTCTTGGAGACCCAACACTGTCTACAAGAATAGAAGCACCCGTAGACATCACTGCTCAAAGAAATTATGCTACTACTGAAAAAGAATTGTTAGCTGTAGTCTTTGCTTGTGATAAATTTAGATCTTATATTGTTGATTCAAAAGTTACAATTCATAATGATCATGCTGCAATTAGATACCTTATGACAAAGAAAGATGCTAAGCCAAGGCTTATTAGATGGGTACTTCTTTTGCAAGAATTTGATTTACATATTGTAGACAGGAAAGGTGCTGATAATCCTGTTGCTGATAATTTGTCTAGATTGGAAAATATTGCTTATGATCCTGTTCCTGTTAATGATAGTTTTCCAAATGAACAATTGGCTGTAATAAAGGTGAGTTCGCGAGATAGTCCTTGGTATGCTGATTATGCTAACTTTATTGTTTCCAAGTACTTGCCTCCAACCTTTTCAGCTCAGCAGAGGAGGAAATTCTTTTATGACTTAAGGCATTATTTTTGGGATGACCCACACTTATATAAAGAAGGAGTGGATGGTATTCTGCGAAGATGTGTTCCCGAATATGAACAACAAGAGATATTGAGTAAATGTCATGGTAGTGCTTATGGAGGACATCACGCCGGAGATAGAACCGCGCAAAAAGTTCTACAATCAGGTTTTTATTGGCCAACTCTCTTCAAAGATGCAAGGAAGTTTATTTTATCTTGTGATGAATGTCAAAGGGTTGGTAATATCTCCAGACGCAATCAAATGCCTATGATTTATACTCTTGTTATTGAACCGTTTGATTGTTGGGGATTTGACTTCATGGGACCTTTTCCCTCTTCAGAAGGTAACACTCATATACTTGTTGCTGTTGATTATGTTACTAAATGGGTGGAAGCCATACCTACAAAAAGTGCTTGATGGTGAGACCTCTTTAAGAATGCTTTTAGATATTATTTTTCCTAGATTTGGAGTTCCTAGATATATTATGACAGATGGAGGTTCTCATTTTATTCATGGTGGTTTTAGAAAAACTCTTGCTAAATATGGTATTAATCATAGAATTGCTTCAGCTTATCATCCTCAAACTAGTGGGCAAGTAGAACTATCAAATAGAGAAATTAAATCTATCCTGCAAAAGACTGTTAATAAAACTAGAAAGAATTGGGCTAGTAAATTGAAGGAAGCACTATGGGCTTATAGAACTGCTTATAAAAACCCCATGGGAATGTCACCTTATAAAATGGTTTATGGAAAGGCTTGTCATTTACCTTTAGAACTAGAGCACAAAGCTTATTGGGCACGTTAGAGAACTAAATAAAGATCCTAAACTAGCCGGTAATAAGAGGTTGTTACAATTAAGTTCTCTAGATGAATGGAGAAGTGAAGCTTATGAAAATGCCAAACTCTTTAAAGAGAAAGTTAAGAAATGGCATGATAGAAGGATTATCTCAAGAGAGTTTAATATTGGGGATAAAGTCCTGTTGTATCGGTCTCGTCTCAGATTCTTTGCAGGGAAATTACTTTCGAAATGGGAAGGACCATATGTTGTTGAGGAGGTGTATCGTTCTGGAGCAATTAAAATTAGTTCTCTCCAAGGCAACGCCACGCAAGTGATGAATGGACAAAGACTTAAGCATTATATCTCAGGTGATTCTTATAATGTAGATGTTGATGTTATTCGAGTGGAAACACCGGAGGCCTTCATCAAAGGTCAAATTGACAGTCCGCCAGAACTCGACTTTGAATAGGTAACAGTACAGGTAATAAAAAGTTCGCGATTTACTTTCCGAACAATGTTTTTGCTGTTTTTGGAAAATATGAAAAATTACGAGATCGAAACGGAGTGGAGGAGACGCACGAGGGTGTGTCCCCATAGGCCGGCGCGGGCCCCAGCCTGGCCGCGCCGCCCTATGAGGACATCACCTCGTTGCCCCTCTCCGACTCTGGTTCGACCTGGTACTTTCCGTTTGTTGTAAAAAAAATTACTATATAATCCCCCGGACCCCTGGAGGTCCGTATATCGTTTTCTCGACGTGTTTTGTTTTGAGCTGTTTCTGCCAGGATCTGTCTTTGATATAGAGCACCATGACCTCCGACAACAAGGGCAAAGGGCCTTCGAAGGAAGAAGTGAAAAGGGTGTCGTCAAAACAAGAGCAACAAGCTGTTGGGAGTAGGCAAGTCTTGCTCTACGGACTACCGATGAGTTTTGTGGTCAATACCGGGCTCTAAGAAGAGAAGTGGAGATACTCAGGGAGGAGAATTACCGACTCCGTAGAATGCTGGAATATTACTCGATGCCCATCACCAGGTCGCCACCGCCAACTTCAGATAACAATGAATCTCTTCGAGTCTTAGTGCAGATTTGCCAAGCTGAGAAGCTGAAGCTGAAGGAGATCTGTAAGAAGCGCATGAGGAATTCATCACCACCATCGCCAAAGGAGTAATTCATCATCGGTATTGGCACCCCTTGGTTTGTTCCAAGCTTGGGGGAGGGCCGCGGTATCACATCATCACTACCTTTTACTTTTTACTATCAAGTAGTGTCATATCATGAGTAGGGAAGTTATCATATAAGATGGGTTGCAGTGTGGAAGTATCTCTCCTTTAGTTTGTCTATGTATCCCTTGGTGTGAGTTATCGTTATGAAATATTAATGAGAAGTTTTATCATTTACATATTGCACACCTTATTTTAGTTTGCAATTTCTACTATATGGTTGATCTTGATTTTAGTATTGGTACCACTTTGGGAGCATTGAGTAAATCTATTTGGTTTTGGCAAACTTAGCATTGGTCAATAGCAACAACACCTTGAGGTTTAAGTAGAAAAGAGAAATACATATAGTTGTTTCATTGTCTTCCTTTCTTGTTAGCTCATAGCTTATTATTCTGAAGTTGAAATTGTTTGTGCTTGCAAGAAAGATGCATGATTATGTCTATCACATGTATATTTGCTTGTTTCCCTCAACTCTTATGCTTGCTAATTAACCTTTCTAGCCAAAGACCTGTACTGAGAGGGAATGCTTCTCGTGCATCCAAACCCGAACCCAAACCTAAGCCATTTGTGTCCACCATATCTACCTACTGCATGGTATTTCCTGCATTCCAAGTAAATACTTCATGTGCTACCTTGAAACAATTCAAAATTTATTACTTCTTATTTGTGTCAATGTTTTATAGCTCATGAGGAAGTATGTGGTGTTTTATCTTTCAGTCTTGTTAGGCAGCCTCCACTAATGGACTAGTGGCTTCATCCACTTATCCTATAATTTTGCATTAAGAGCTGGCAACGGGGTTCCCAGCCCCAATTAATCAACCTTCATTGATAATTCTCTTCACATGTTTTGCTACGATTCATCGGTAAGCAACTTAATTTTGCAATAGACACTCCTCCATGGTATGAGATTGTTGGAAGGCACCCGAGGATTCGGTTAGCCATGGCTTGTGTAAGCAAAGGTTGGGGGAGTGTCATCCTTAAATAAACTAAAGTACATGTGTAAACAAAAGAGAAGAGGGATGATCTACCTTGCTGGTAGAGATAACATCCTTCATGGGAGCCGCTCTTTGGAGGTCTGTTTGGCAAGGGGGTTAGAGTACCCGCTACCATTCGTTGACAACAACAAACACCTCTCAAAACTTTACTTTTATTCTCTTTATATGATTTCAAAACTGAAAAAGCTCTAGCACATGATTTAATCCCTGCTTCCCTCTGCGAAGGGCCTGTCTTTTACTTTGTGTTGAGTCAGTAAACCTATTTCCCTCCATCTCAAGCAAGCATTTTAGTTGTTGTGATCAAACTATTATATTGTGATTTGCTTCATCATGTCTTTTATTCTTCCTTGTTTAGTACAAGTTTTACCTGAATGAATATAGCTTTGCAAGTTATCAATGATCATTATGATTGAGTATGCAAGATAAGCCATATAAACTTTAACATGAGAGCGCTGCTCAATAGATAAGTACAATATGTTAACTGTTCTCTGACCAAGAACAAAGTTTGCCATCACCAATTATGATTTCTTATGCACCTTTATTTGTGATTACCTTATACTTGTTTCAAGTTGAGTTATATGAGGAAGTTGTTTACTAGAATGTCTTGTGTGAATGAACATGATGCTTCTTGTCCGTATTTGATTTATCGACTCTTCACTCCATAAACATGTGGTCCTGTTTACCGAGTTCGGTTTCGCTTGGGGACAAGCGAGGTCTAAGCTTAGGGGAGTTGATACGTCCAATTTGCATCACTATTTTATATCATAACTTGCTGTTATTCATTGATATATTTCATATTTGGAGATAATACTTATGTTATTTCATCTATTTTGCATATTTCATGATTATTGGAGGATCGCGCACCGGAGCCAGGATTTTTCTGGAAAAAGCATCGTCAGAACGCAATATTTCGGAAGATCAACAATTGACGGGAATTACACGAAAAATCCTATTTTTCCAGATGACGAAGGGAGCCGGAAGGGGGGGCGAGGAGGGCCGCCATGGGCCCCCTCACGAGGCCGGCGCGGGCCCCGCCCGGCCGCGCCGCCACGTGAGGAGGGGGCCCACAGCCCCTCTCGCCTCCTTTTCTTCGCGTACTCCTTCGTCCCGAAAACCTAAGCCGGAAGGGGTACGTCGCGAAGAGCCACGGCCGCCTCGCGGGGCGGAGAACACCGAGAGAGAAAGAGCTCTCCGGCGGGCGGAGAATCCGCCGGGGAAATTCCCTCCCGGAGGGGAAATCGACGCCATCGTCACCGTCATCGAGCTGGACATCATCTCCATCACCATCACCATCATCTTCATCATCATCACCGCCGTCTCCACCGCTGCACCTCGTCACCGCTGTAGCAATTTGGGTTTGATCTTGATTGTTTGATAGGGGAAACTCTCCCGGTGTTGATTTCTACTTGTTATTGATGCTATTGAGTGAAACCGTTGAACCAAGGTTTATGTTCAGATTGTTATTCATTATCATATCACCTCCGATCATGTTCCATATGATGTCTCGTGAGTAGTTCGTTTAGTTCTTGAGGACATGGGTGAAGTCTAAATGTTAGTAGTGAAGTATGGTTGAGTAATATTCAATGTTATGATATTTAAGTTGTGGTGTTATTCTTCTAGTGGTGTCGTGTGAACGTCGACTACACGACACTTCACCTTTATGGGCCTAGGGGAATGCATCTTGTACTCGTTTGCCAATTGCGGGGTTGCCGGAGTGACGAAACACGAGCCCCGTTGGTATATCGATGCGGGAGGGATCGCGGGATCTCGAGAATTTAAGAGCTTGTGGTTAGATTTATCTTAATTAC